>NW_022680794.1:0-72734 GCF_009764315.1 Trachypithecus francoisi
TCATGATCTCTTGTTGTGTCCATGAGCCATGAGCTTGAGAAAAATACATTCCAAGTAGAGACCTCTGTTGATAGGCTGCTGGCAGGAGACCATGGGCCCGTGTTCATCTTTCCCAGGTCACACTTGTGGTCACCAGCGGCCTAGGGAGAGACAGAGTCAAAGTTGGGCTTAGGAGGAGGGGTCCTGCAGTGTGGTCGGCACTTAAAATACACAATGGGCTGATTGCATGGGGATGTTACTCTAATGAGAGGAGGCAATTCAAGAAGGCAGTTGAGCTCAGTGACCCAGAGCAAAAGGAAGGTGCCTGATGGCCTGGGCTCAGATACCAGCTAGAAGCTGTGTGACCCTGGGAAAGTGACTTAACCTCTCTGTGCTCAGTTCCCTGCCATGTGATATGGAGATGTTAATGGGGCCTGCCTATTAGCATTATGTTGTGAAACTTACTCTAAGCAGATCCAGATTAAGCCTGAATAAGAATGACCTCCTAAGTGCTACAGAAGTGTTCAAACATGAAATGTCTGGAGGAATGAGGCAGACATGTAGCAATGGCTGCCTCTAGAGAGGAAGCTTGGATGGCTACAAGTCATGCAATGTGGAAGGTCAGTTTCCAGCCTTTATATGGGCAGGATGCCTTATAGCCTTTCAAGAGGATCTGCTGTCATCTCGTGACCCTCACATGAGCCCTGTGGGGTGGGTAGAGCTGGGCTGTAACTTACATTTTACAGTTGAGGGCACTGAAATTTGGAGGGGTGAAGTGACTTTCCCAGAGCCACAAAACTGAGGAGGGATGGGCCTGAGCTCAGAATGTATTTGATTTCCTGGAGATAGAGATCCCCAAGCCTAGAGTCCTCTAGATCATTCCCTGATCCCCCGAACCAGGGCTTGTCTCACTCCATTTCCCAAATCCTCTTGCCCTAAGATTGCTTTGGGGAAAGGTGATGTCCTGCAGGAGGTGTCTGGCCCAGGTTTCTGCCTCAGTATTTTAATCTCTTGCCCAAAATATGATGCAACTGACCCCAAACAAAGGTCCCTTGAAGAACCAGGCTGTCTAAATCTGTGTCACTCCTCCCCCAGCACCTTCACACCGTGAGCTGCCTCAAGGTGAGGTTTCCAGTGCTCCAGCGACTACCCTGAGTGACTAGTGGCCTGCTTGACTCCCAGCTGGCTCAGAGATCAGGACTCACAAGCCAGACACACCCACAGGACACAGCCTCACAAAGAATAGCTTCACTGCAACTGACAAAGTTATGAGCTGTGAAGGTGAATTAACTGGGGAAGAGGCCTACTGGGCTGGTGCTTGGGTGACTCAGTGACAGAAACCTACAGGCTCTCAAGATTTTATGGACTAAAGGTCTGAGCAGCTGTCTGAGCAGCCCGGACTCGGGCCTGGCTGAAAAGGTATGGTAATGGCTGCTCCAACACAGAGCGGGCGCCTTCCTGCTCACGTCCTTCCTCACCAAAGCTCAGTCTCTACAAACTCCTCTTTCCTACCTAGACCCTGTGGGTGCAGGGGCAGAGTTCATCTCCTCTTAGAGGGATCTGTCCATTGCCATAGCCTAGAGACCCCCACCCCAGGATCCTTCCTGAGGACTACCCAGGGCTGCCTCCTATCTGTCACCAAATGTACACTCCACGAACCCAGTGGCACTGTCCCTCCTCACCGCTCACCCCAGGAGCACCTAAACAGCCAGTGGTCCTGTCCTCATCAACCCCATGCACATTCCACCATGAGATTTCAGTTGCTTGCTCTTCCAGACATCTCTGAATCGAGACTCTGCTGAAGATTGGCATCAGATTTTGGTAGACACACTCAGGAGCCTTTGGCCTGAGGTTCATTCCCCTTCCCCGCAGTGTTCATTGCTGAGGTGGTGTCAAGAGTCTCTTGATCTGTTAAAGGCAGCGTGGATGAGTCCCCGGACATCTACCCTCTGGAAGAGTATGTAGGAGACCTGGCATTCTTTCTACCTCAAACATTGGGTAGAAATCAGAGGAAAGCAACCTGTGCCTAAAGTTGGCTTTGTGGCAAAAAAAAATTTTTGTTCTTGCTATATTTTGTCTTTAAATCGGTGCTGATTTTACCTACGGTACGGTGCACAGATAGGAAGTGTACAGCCTTATGACTTCTATAAACATGTCTGTTGCTAACTCCCAGTTCAACACACAGAATGTCAGCAGCACCCTAGCAGTGTGCTGTGGGTGGGGATGGGAATCACACCTCACATCAGGTTTTAAGAAAGAAACTAGTTACTCCATGTATGTTCTGAGCACAAGACACATGATTAGCACAGAATGAGTGGGGCAGTATCCTCAGAAGGTGGGGGGCAGAGCAGGACAGCTGGGAGAAGCCAACAGAGGTGCGGGGTACTTTCCATAAGGAAGTCTGAGGACAGGGCCAGGAAGCCAGGAGAAACTTACCGGGATCCCTGGGCTTCTACGGAAGGACACACGACCACCGCACCAAGTGTAGTGCCCAGAACAGTCCATCAAGGCCTGCCTTTGTTTAGGCTGCTTTTTATATTTATATATTTTTTATATAAAATGTTGTAAAATAAAGCTACTAGTAGATAAAGCCTCCAGCATTAAAAATAAATGTTTCTAAACACAATCCCAAATCTACCGCCTTTATCTTCCCACTTCCCCGTTTCTATTGGATAACAGCTCTCACCTCCAGTCTCATTAACCTGAAATTCCAACTTTGATGCACAGGCTTCTTAATTAGATGAGTTCAGTGAAGAGACCCCATTCCAGCAGCTTCCCAAGAGTGCGTTCTGTGCAACTGGAAATGCTCTCTCTTTGCTGTTGAATATGGTGGCCAGCGGCACATAACTCTCTGGGGCACCGGAAATGTGGCCAGTGTGACTGATGAATGGAATGTCTCATTTTATTTTAATGAACTGCACTAATTAGTTATAAACAGCACCTCCAGGTAGGGACACTCCCATGCTGGATAGTGCAGCTCTAGAGATACAAAGATGAGGAAGACATGACTCCCCTCCCCAGGTATTTCCTTGCAGAAAAGTTGGCGGTTCTGATCCAATCATTCATGTATGGGCGCTTTCTGGGCCCCTGCACAAGGGCCAGGCACTGTGTGAGGCCTGGCGACACAACAGTGAAGACAGCATGAGGGCCCAGAGGGATCCAGTGGGGGTAAGGGAGTGCACCTGCACACAGAGGGGAGGAGCAGACCCTGTCTAGACCGGATCAAAGCAGAGGCACACCCCTCACCTCCCCTGACCTGGGTCAGACCCTGGGAAAATACCTCTCCCAGTGTGAGGTCTCACAGTCTGGACAGGGTGAGGAGGGAACCTTTGCCCACTCAAGCTTGACTAGAGCCCAGCTAAAGGGTGTGTTCATGAGACCTTCATGGGGCCTAAGACGGGCTGCCCAGGGCCGAGTGCTATGATGAGAGGAAATGCAAGGGCACAGTTCCTGCCCTCACACTGACCAGCCGTGGCCAGAATTCCTCTCCCCATAAGTGGCAGGACACAGTTTGGGCCTGAGGACTCCAAGACCATTTCAGAGAAACTCTTAAATGCATGTCCTCTGGGCCGTAAAAGGGAGGAACAGAGATGACCTGAGGTTCTGGGATCAGCCTCCCTCACTTTGCTGAGCCGGCCCTGCATGGGAGCTGGTGCCCACCCCCCTGCCCAACAGCTATAGTGAGTGCAGACGCCGTGGCCAGGTGGTGCCACACAGCCTTCAGTTTTAATGTGCTTCTGAGCTGGACAATCCTTGGCTAGCACTGTCTACACAAGGGCAGTTGACAGGCAACTTCCGGAAGCAGGTGAAAGAATGTGATCCCTGCCCAGGCCCAGGGAGATCCGGCCTGGGAACCTCTCTGTGTCTGGGCTGACCTTGAGGTTGTCCCTGCTGACCTATGTCCTCCCAGTCTGGCTCAGAGGACTGGAAACCTGATTCCTGCTCTCTGCCCCTCATTAGCTTCCAGGATGGGAAAAGCCTGGTTTGTCACAAAGGAGGATGAAGACCCCAGCCCCCAGCTCCTGTCACAGAGCTTCAGCAGGAAGGAACCCCCTCTCCTGAGAAGTTTCAGAGATGTCCATGCTGAGCTCACTCAAGCCACAACAGCCACTCCTTGCTCTTTCCCACTTAGAAGGAGCAGAGAAATCACTGGACTCAGGATGATGATGTGATAATTATCCCGAGATTAAAATCCTGGGATTCATCTTCCCCCATCCTCATCCTTGCCTGGCCCAGGCAGTGTGTGACATCCATCTGCCACTCTGTATTTTCTCCTCTAAAGGTCGAGCCCGGAGCCCTGAGCCCTGCATTCTCCCGCAGAGCTCACTGGGTGACTGTCTCTGGGTTCTTGGAGCCCTTGGTCTTGGTGTCACTCATTTTAGCATTTGGTCTCTCACCTCAGGTTTTTTTTCTCAAGCACCGCTGGGAAACTGTGTTCTAGAGAAGAAAAATTTCTAGGAGAATCTTGATATGAGAAGCATGTTTCTGTGGAAAAAGTTACCCTTTTGCAATTGAGCGGTCTCATCTTTTTGTTTTGTGGGGAAAAATATTAAGAGCTCAATTGTAGGGCAATGGAATTCTATGAAAATACAAAGCATTTCACATGGTGTTTATGATCCCAAAGGTTCCTCAAGCCATAATTTGCCTCATTTTACCTTTGCTGAAGCCAGAATCCTGTTTCCTTGCAAAGGCCCTCAGAAGCCAGCAGGAACCTATTTCACCCAGAAGGTTTGGCAGAAACTGGAGTAAGGAGTCTTCTGTTGCACGGCCGTGTTTATCTTTCCCCACCTTGCAGTGCACAACCTACCATGTCCTCCTCCTCAGGAGGGAAGCCATGTGCCCACCCTGATGCTCTATCCCTGAAGAAGCCCCTTGTCACTTTACATAGTGTGTGTTGCCCTGCCACACAGAAGCCATGGCTGCCATAGTTGATGGGAGGCAGATTTTCCACATGGGCATGCGATTTCATATTCCTGGCAACATTTTCTTCAGTGAAACATTAGACCTCAATTGAGAAGCTAAAGGAAAATGTACCTGACTCTAGAGGCCTGGAGACCCCTGCTTTCCCAGTTTCCTGCTGGAACTCGTGGTGGTGGATGACTGCACTCGGGGCTCCCTGAAAAAGGAAGGAGCCCTGGCTAGGACTCGTTGCTTTTAACATGGGGTGAAAATTGATTTTGAGGCTTCCCGTAATAATAATGCTTTGGGGAATACGGAGAGAGGTACAGGAGTGAAGCATCCATTTGGAAAATATCCCTTGAAATGCTAAAAGTTATCTGAGGGGACAGGGGCTCTGAGATTCCTCCAGTCTCTGTCCTGGAAAGTGCCCTAGGCCAGGAAACTCAGGAACAAGGATTAAAAATCCGAATGGATGCCAAACTCATAGTAGAAGTCTAGGATCTCTCCCAGGAAGTAAAGGTGGGAAGAAAGTGCATGGGATTGGGAATCACAGGGTGAATCTAAAAGGGACTCCCTTTCCATTTGCTGGATGCGCAACTCTGCATAAGTTGTCCACATTCTCAAGCCTCTTTTTTCTCATAAGTCACCTAAGGAGTTACGGATTCTCTTCTACGATCAATCAAACTTCCACAAGAAACAGTCAGGGCCTACTTGGAAGTGAAATTATTATGAATGGAAGTTGTTGAGCCAGTAATAGGAATCCTGGCACACAGCTTTTCTTCTAGAACGGTGTGAACATTTTCCTGGATGGTGACAGTATTTTTTTCCCTTGTTTATTGATGTATACTTGTGTCAACGACAAGAGTCTCACTCTGTAAAATATTCAAGGAAGTTTATTCTGAGCCAAATATGAGTGACCAAGGCCCATGACACAGCCCGAGGAGGTCCTGAGAACGTGTATCCAAGATGGTTGGGTTATAGCTTTATTTTATTCATTTTAGGAGGATAGAAGTTATAGGCAGATATCAAATCAATACCCGTAAGGTATACATTGATTTGGTCCAGAAAGGCAGGACAGCTCAAAGTAGGGGCTTCCACCTTATAGATGGATTCAGAGGTTTTCTCATTGGCAATTGGTTGAAAGAGCTATTATCTAAAGACCTGGAATCCATAGAAAGGAATGTCGGGGTTAACATAAGGGCTCATGGAGATCATGATTATTGTGCTGCTGAAGCCTCCAGATAGCAGGCTTCAGAGAGAATAGATGATAAACGTGTCTGATCAAACTTAAAAAGGTGCAACACTCTTAAACTCTTCTGGGTTAGGAAAAGACCTGGAAAGGGAAGGGGAGTCTCTATAGGATGTAGATTTTCCCTGCAAGAGACGGCTTTGCCAGGGCCGTTTTTAAATATGTCAGATAAATACACTTTGGAATACTTAGATTGCTTTCAGCACCTGCTGTCTGTCATGTGATGCTATAGTAGTGTCAGGTTGGAATTTAGTATCTTATTGCTACAAAGAGGCTGTTTTTCAGTCTTAAGATTTATGTTTTAATAGTAATGCCGGTCAGTTGTGCCTGATTCCAAAGGGAGGAGGGTAAAATGAGGCACCTCTGACCCCCATCCCCAATCCCATCATGTGTCCGGAGCCCTGAGGCCCGGAATTAGCCGACCTCAGTTGCCTGATCTCCGCAAAGCGGAGACAAGATGGCACATTTCCGGGTTCTTCATTAACAGCCTTTCCCGCGCGCGCCTAAACCTTTCCCGCGCGCGGCTAAACTTTTCCCGCGCGCACCTAAACTGTTCTGCGCGCGCCAACCTTTCCCGCGCGCGCGCCAACTTTTTCCGCGCCCAGGAAGATATGCAGCCTACAGCGCAGGCGCAATTCCGTGCCCGGGAAAAAAAAAAAAAAATTAACAGCGCATGCGCAATTGTAATTTGAGAAAACCCGGCCCTCCGTCACCGCCCCGGCCCAACCGCTTCCCCTGCCAGCCTATATAAGGCATTGCACCGCCACCATTAAACGAGACTTGATCAGGCTATTTGTCTTGTCTCCGTTTCTCCGGTTTTCTTGTCTCCTCCATTCCCACTCCCCCTTCCAGGGTCCGTGTCGACTGTCCTGCAGGTCGGGACAATCATGTCTTGAATTAATTTTTCAGGTTTACTGTTGAATGTCCTTGGCCAAGAAGGGGAATCTCTTCAGTCAGTTGAGAGGCTTAGAATTTTATTTTTGCTTTATACTTGACATACAATAAACTGCACATACTTAAAAGTGTACAATTTGATAAATTTTGTCATACATCCTGAAGTGTAATAATGAATATAGCCAGTCTGTGTCTTCAGTTCTTGTCACAAGATTTTGAAACCCCTTGAAATTTCCTGCATAAGATTGCCTTTGTTATGCCAATGAGGGGGCTCAGTGTGGGCCCTGGACAGCTTATGGATGAGAGTGAAAGACCAACCACGTTATGAGAGGGTTGTTTGGGCCAACCAACCTCCAGGAAGGTGGGGGTGGGGACTAGAGACTGACTTCAGTCATATAGCCAAGTCTTTAATCAATCATGTCTACTTACAATGAAACTCCAATAAAAACCCTGAACACCAAAGCTCAGTGGAACTCCCAGGTTTGTGAACAATTGATGGGCTGAAGGGAAGACACCCTGTGACTCCCAGGAGAAAGGGTGTGGAAGCTATGCTTCTAGGACCCTGCTCCCCACCACCTTCCCCCCATACACCTTGCCCTAGGTGGGTCCTTTATAAGCAAATAGTAAATGTAGTGCTTTCCTAAGTTCTGTGAGGTATTTCTAGTGAATTATTGAGTCTTAGGGTGGCAGTGTTGGTAATCTCTGAAGTCATAGTGGCCTGCACATCAGTAAAGTGCAGCTGGTGTCTCAAGTAAGGGCAGTCAGGTGGAAGGTTTTGTCCTGGACTTGTGGGATCAGATATAGACTGTGTGGTGATCATCAGAACTGAATTGTAGTACACCCAGCTAGAAGACAGATATGCCCAAGGGAGCAATGGTGAAGGGATTATTAATGGAGGAAGCTGACACTTGCAGGTTTGCTGTGTAAGGGAGATATAACTCTAGGGGAAACACAGACATGCACACAATCACACCACTTAAATTCACATATAGACACACCCCACTGTCCATGCACACAAACATGGCATCGAGAGGGAACACAACTGCTTGTCAAAACATGAACATAGTGCTGTGCCTAGAAAATATTTTTTTCCTGTCACACCACCAATCCTCATTCCCCTCAGAAAACTAGAGTCAGGGTGGCTCTCTAGACTAAAGTCAGAAAGAAAGACCCCTCAAGCATATCATCTAGATTTTCCTCAGCAAAATCTGGTCCAGTGACTTTACCAGAATACGCATGATTTTTCTTTTTTGTGTGTGTGTTTTCTTTTTTCTTCTGAGACTACCTGCAATTACAGGAAAACAAACACTGTGAGAATCAGCTCATACTCTGTACTGTTTGTGCAGGCCTTCTTGGTGGCTTTGTAAAAACAAGATGGGAAACGGTGGTCAAGTCAAGGGAATATAAAAGCAAGAGCAGAGAAAACCTACCTGTGCCAAAGGACACACACTTTTTCTGGGGGATGTTTCTCTCACATCTATTTTGGTTGGCAAATGCAAAAATCTTAACCCAAGGGGGAAAAATTGCAACTGAGGAAAAGGCCCCCTATCAACAGCTTAGAACCTGACACTCCCAGATGTAAGTGTCCTCTTGCATCAGGGATCAGTTGGTAAGAGACTCTCCTTCCAGCCCCAAGAGGAAACTGTCACTAACATCTGTAATGTACATGATTGAGTTTTCATATCTGAATTCAACTGATAAAGAAAAAAAGATAAAGCAACACTGCTGTCTCAGACAAAGAAAGGCAATCTTAACTTGGCATTACATGAAAAGTCATGCTGAACTTTAGTAAACCTTTCTGTTTAAGAAACCCTTTGCAGGTTTGATGCTGAACATCAAACACTGTGACACAGGCTCACGGACTGTTGAAATGATGGAATCCTTGGAGGGACACAGGGCATTGGCTCGGCAGAGTGTCCACACCCCTGCCTGCCCTTCTCTAGCTGAGATGGGAGAGTTGCCCTCACACACGTAATGACAGGACATCTGGAAATGCAGAGGCCCAAGGAAGTTCGTGTCTGGATCAGATTTTCCCTTTGACTGTGGCCTAGGAATGGGAATGGGCTCCTGGGAGGGCGTTTGCTTCCCTAAGGAGTGGCATGGAAAGGAACAGGAATTCTCTACACTACAGGGTTATTGTAACCCTGATCTCTTGGTGTGACCACAAAGTAAGAGCAGGGAGGCATCCTCAGGTGTCCCCAATGCCCCAGAGAAGGGGCAGCTTGTCCCAGAGTCTCAGCAGCCATGGGAAGGTCCAATCTGGCCACAACACAGCTCCAGGGTTCTCCCTTCCATCCTCCCTGGTGTTGTCTTAGTTTGGGATGGGTCTCGCCAGCTGTTAGTAAGAAAGTCCAGCCTCAACCTCCAAGGAGAAGTTGGAAGCAAACTCCTATCGCCCTCTCTGGGTCTCGTGTCCCTTTTGGGTGTGTTCGGGGTGTCTGACTCAAAAGGGCTGTGCGAGTAGCAGCCCAAGTGTGATCTCTAAATCCCACTTGCCACTTTAAGAAACCAGTCCACTTGGGGTTAATGACCAACTTCAGGCATGAAGCAGGAGAAAGATGCGCCCAGGACAGAATGTGAACAGAGTGCAGAAAGCCAGGTCTACTGGGTTCTCTCAGGAGGATCCTGGGGCCACCAGAAGAGGCACGGTGGGTCACTGTCATCAGAATCGGGGGCGGGGTGGGGGGGGATTGCAAGATCTGCCTGGCCTGAGCAAGATGCCATGTGGGGCTCCAGGCTACAGTGGAGTATGGAGGGAAGGGGTGACCAGGTGAGGAAGGGCCTCTTTGGATGATGCCTCAGATAGATGAGAGCCTCTCCTGGAGGTTGCAAATTGAACATGAGATAAAAAATAATGAGATGGAACAGGATTTCTAATTGACAATATTTATTGAGGGTTACTTGGATGCAGGGAGAGGGGCTGGATGCCTTGGAATGAGAGAGGAGACCCCTGCCCTGGGATCCTGCAGCTCCAGGACCCTATGGATGGGGTGAGGGTCAGGGGCCTGAGCACATTTTGCAGGGGTCTCTGTCAACTTCACAGTGCTCCTTTTATGCGTGACCTGGCTGCTGTAGCTTCTGTGGGACCTCCACTGGTCAGGCTCAGGTAGCTGCTGCCTGCATACTGCTTGTTGTTCTATTTGGAGGGTTTTGTAGTTTCCATGCCCTGGGTGATGGGGGTGCCGTCTGCCTTCCAGGCCACCATCACAGCACCTGAGGAGAAGTCACTGATGAGACACACCAGTGTGACCTTGTTGTCTTGGAGCTCCTCAGAGGAGGGCAGAAACAGAGTGACTGTGTGGGTGGCCTTCGGCTATCCTGTGGGGCGTAGGAGGGACAGGACATGAGAGGCTGAGCTTCCATGGAGGGAGCCCTGACCTCGGTGTGTGGCAGGGGTCAGGTCCCCGGTTCCAGTGCAGGACACTTCAGATGTGGGTCACAATGTCCCTGAGGAGGGTGCCTCAGAGTGTTCCTGAAACCAATCTGCCAGTCCTGAGAACGCCAGAGCCTGGCCCCTGCCTGCTTTGAGACCCTCCTAGGCCTTGACCTGTCACACACACAGGGGACCTTCAGTCGTCTGCCCCTGCCACCTCCTCACATCCTGGCAGGGAATCTGGGATCCCTTTGCCCCCCGATCTCCTAGATCCTCTGCTGTGGTCTCTGCTGGGCATATTTGTGACCTGACTCCTCCGTTCTGAGGGATTCAGGCCTTTGCCCTTCAGGTCTCTTTTACCCAAATCAGGTCCCGGAGCCTCCCTATGGAGTAAAGGCCTTGGAGCACCAGAGAGTTTGTCCTGGACTTCTCTTACTCTACAGGGTCTTTTCTGCTGTCCTCTCCCTGCTGCCCTCCAGCTACCTGGTCATAGGACAGGGGTCTACACTATGTACCCTGCCCCTTGTCCCCTCTGGGATTCTCATGTGCAAGGGAGCGTGTCCTGCAGACTCAGGAGCCCTGTCCTTAGATGACCCTTCCTGTAGCCTCCTGGAGTCCAGGGCCTTCCCCTCCCTCCTCCCTTCTGCAGGGTTCCTGGCTCAAGGCCTTGTCACATGGGGGCGCTGAGCCACATGAGTGAGGGAGGGAGTAGGGCCTGGTGAGTTGGGGTCTAGGGTAGCCGAGTCTCGTGAAAGCCTGTTCTTGCCTGTAGCCCTCAAGTCACATTCACCCTGCCTTGACCTAGTGTGACCTGGCCCCAATTCCTAACGGAATAGGATTCTGACACAGCCTCCATCAGACCACCAATGGATGCCCATTCTGTGATGGGGATGGCACCTTTCTCATTCGACCCAGTCCACCTGAGTCCTAACTTCACACAGGCTGGCCATGATGGCTCCAGCCATAACCATACACTAACTGTACCCTGCACCCTGTCTTTAGAATTGGATACTCTTCAAGGTTAAAATCTCAGCCCCATGCTCTGTCCCTGGCCTGGCTGGTGTCAACCCTGAGCCTGATCCATTTAATCACAGTGGATCACCTGTGTGCCTTAGCCTCACCCCGCATCCCAGCACTAGCGACATGAACACTAGTGTCTCGAAGGAGCATTCTAGGGCTTGCTAAGTTGGTTGGGACAGTGAATAGAATTACTGACTTTAAAGGTTATATAAAATTAACTGTTTTCCAACTGCAGGACTTGCCAGTAGCTTTTATAGCTAATGCGCATTTTAAAACTGAAAACTACATGGAAGTGTTCCCTTTTCCAGCCTTTTCATGCCCCTTGGTGATGGCATAACCATGGACCCCTCACCGAATAAATGGTCCTCTAACCGAGTTCATGGATGCGACTGGGAGGTTCAGCCCTGTTCCTGGTCTGCTTATGGCCTGGGCTCAAGGGTTTTCTGCCTCTAGCCCACAGCAGGGTTCCTGGAACCCTCCTCATTTTTCCCTGATGCCCCTCTCAGGGCCACTATTGTATCCTCACTAGACTCCACATCCTTCCCAGGTGAGCAAGAACCGCACCCCAGGACCCACTGTCCAGGGAAAACTCCCTACTGCTCAGGCATCAGGCTCAGTTAGCTGTTGGCTGGGTACTTCTCTGACACGTCATCCCACTCTGAACCTTCCCTCCTCCTCAGCAGCCTCCACCTCCTCGGTGGCCTCTCCCGGGGCCAGCACCTCTGTGACTCCCCATACATCTGCTCCTCCACCTCGATTGCCTTTGCTGGGGCCACTGTGGGGCCCTGCTGTGCCTCCAGGCCACAGACCATATCTAAAATAGTCAAGGACAGAAGAAAGAGGCAAAGGTCAGGGAACAGGCAGGCCACGGCACAGGAGGGAAGCCCTTGTAGGGACTCATATCTCATCCTCCTCCAGTGCAGTATGAAGACCCACAGGCTCCCTCCTAATACAAAGGGACAGTCCTCAGCGCCTGGCTAGGGAATGCCTCCAACCCTCCTCAGAAAAACAACAGAGAGTGGGGTGAGGGGCATGGGGAGCACCATGGGATCAGTATGGAGCCGCTGAGCCCTCAAGTGGGTGATGGGAGGTGGTGTCACAGCTGCACAGGCCTCCCTGGGGAGCTGCAGCAATGCCACCCTCGCCTGTCTCCATAGGTCCAGGGCAGGTGGTCGCTGATCCTCTGAGCATGTCCCCTGCATCCCCTTGATCAGGAGGATGGAAGCAGCCCCTTCAGTCGTGGAAATAAACACCACTCTTTTTGGCAACATCTTGGGGAATGTCTTCTCAAGGCAGCTCCCAGTTTCACAGCCTGGTCCGTAGTAAGGCTCGCCCTGGAACCTCACATGCACATTCCTGGGGCGGTCCAGGAGAAAAGCACAGGAAGGTCTCCATCACTTCTCTAGGCCACGTTAGGGAAAATGCTTCACTGTGGGGCTTGAACATTCCTGAGATGTCCCTGTAGCACATGCTGGCCTGCCCGTTGGGGCCTGCTCACCTTGGGTCAGCACTCTGGTCAACTCCTAGAAATGGTTTCCCCTGGATGAGGAGGGGACAACCCCTTTGTTCAGCGTTTTTCAGTTCACCCACACCCTTGTCTCCGTTCTCAAAAGCCCATTTTATCACACCATTATCAGCTTCTGGGACCTAAGAGGCTGCTGGTGGGAGTGGGGCAGCGGGGAGCCGGTCTGGAAAAGGCAACTGGTCATTCAACTGCAGCCCAAAGGCACAACTGCCACCCCAGACAGCCAAGGCTGGACAAGGGCAGTGGGACAGCCAGTAGCTAGGAGCTCACACTGTGGAGGGAGCCTGCTTGTGTTGAGACCCCAGCTCCACCCTGACTGTTTATCTACAGAGCCTGGACAAGTTAACTGCTCAGTGTCTGTTTCCCTAGCTCTAAAATGGGGATAGTAACCGTAATTGTGCCTATCATAAATGGGTGTGGATTTGTCAGTGTTTAGTGCATTATACTGAGAGCAAGTGCCTTGCCCATTGTGGGTACCCAGCGAGCCAATTTACACCCCCTCAGAGGAGAGCCATCAACAGGCATCCGAGGGACCCTGGAGCCCTGCATCCTGCAGGTGCCTGAGGTCCTGTACCTAGGAGAAGCCACTCCCCAACCCCACAGCAGTCTATAGAGCACTGTCTGGCCAGACTACACTTCTTTGTGCAGGTGTCAGGAGGGAGCTCGGGGCCTCCCTGGGCTCTGTCCTTCCCAGGCTGGACTGTCGAGAGCCCGGGACCCTGCCTTCCTTTCAGCCAGGCCCTTTTTTCCCTCCCTACCCCAAACTCACAGCCTCCTCATCACTCTCTGCCTCAGATTCCGGACTAATCTCATATGTCCTTTATCCCTGTTTACATCAGGGGCTGCAAGAAGCTCAGGGCACCCACCCACTAAACTGGAATTATTTGCTTAAGTGAACTTAATGATTTAATTTCCACACTACCTTTATTTCCTGCACAACAAATTCTACTCCATTTCCATAGTTTTGTGGTCCAGTGCTTGGGACGGATAGCCAAACCTGCAAGGTAGAGCAGACTTCTTATAGATTCTCGGAAATGTATTATAATAAAGACAGTGCTTGACATGTTGCTGGCAGAGGACAGCAGAAAAATTAGTAAAAACTTATTCCCAGATGAAACTTTTGATCCCAGTTTTTACCGTCAGTTTTTCAAGTCTACCTGAATTAGATTTGGGTTCTAGGAGGATTTTGCAAGGTTCATTGCACTTAAAATGGACTGTTTGTGCAGGCAGATACCTTTATTTAGATGAGACAATATAGAAAAGCAGCAGATCCAAGTCACCAAGAATGGCCTGGATTCAAATCCTACTTAGAATCTGCACATACCTGGGAGAGTGAAATGAACCCCTCTGTGCCTCAGTTCCCTATTCTGAGATGTGGGAATGTTAGTAGATCTATGCTATAGACCTACTAAGATCTATTGGGCTAAAAACAATGAGATACAGATAAAGGCTTAAGAAGACTCATGCTTTGCAAATGCCCAGAAGTGTTCAATCATTCAATGTCTGGAAGAATAGTCCAGATACTTGGTAGTGGTTGGATACACAGAGGGAGCGTGTATGGCTCCCAGGCAGGGGAGGGTGGAAAGTGACTTCACTGTTTCCATGGGCATGATGCTTTCCAGCTCATGAAAGAGATCTGTCATTTCCTTGATCCCCAAATTATCCCCGAGGGACGGGCAGAGCAGTGGCTACAAGCCGTGTTTTCCAAGTCAATGAATTAAAACTTAAGACGTTTTGAGTGACTTGCCCAGAGTTACCACAGTGAGACATGAGGATCTGGGGCAAAAATGTAATTGTTTCCCTGGGGACAGAGGTCCCTCAACACCTGAGTCCTCTAGATCATGCCTTGGACCCTGAACTGAGAGCTCTTCTCACAAGGTTTGTCAAATCCTGCTGCCCCAATATTTCTTTGGGATGGTTGATGCCCTGGAGAGGTGGCAGGTGGCTTACTGCATTTACTCACCTGCTCTATTATCCCTGTGTTGTCACTTTGATTAGTGTTATGACCCATCAGACAAACACATACATTCTCTCAGTTGCGATGCACAGTCTGAGATTTTGCCTAAATCCACTCTTTCCACCCATCAGGTGATTCTCATCTGCTGGCCTGGAGGTGGCCTGCCAGGTAAGAGGACACCCAGCATACCATGGAGCTGCTGCGTGCCCCAGTCCTGTGCACACTCACACCTTGCTTCTGCTTTCCCAGCTCTGACAATCCCAATTCTGGCTTCCAAAGCAATCCTGTACTTCCCTCTCAGTTCTCAGACTTCCCTGAACTGTTCTACGTTTGAATCAATGTTATAGTGACCATGACTGAGCTGTGACATTTGACATATCATAGTATATTGTTATCCATTGATAGATTTAACAGCATGTAACTTCATTTTTCAGACTTTTAGGAACATTTGTGGGCTAGGTGTGCTGGCTCATGGCTGTAATCCTGACATTTTTGGAGGCTAAGGCAGGAGGATTGCTTGAGGTCAGAAGTTTGAGGCCAGCCTGGGCAACATCGTGAGGCCTCTTCTCTACAAAATGTATTTTAAAAATTCGCCAGGTGTGGTGGTGAGCTCTTGTGTACCTAGCTCCATGGAAGAATGATGTGGGAGGATCATTTGAGCCAAGGAGTTTGAGGCTGCGGTGAGCTATGATCATGCTACTGCACTCTAGCCTGGGTGACAAAGCAAGACCCTGTCTCTTAAAAATAAAAAGCATTACTGAGTTACAAGTATCTCCATTTTATTTCTCATTATCTAATGTTACTGTTTTAATCCTGAGGCTTAACTACTTTAATAAACTAAAGGAAAGTTTTTTTTTTTAAAGGTAGTATCCAAAGCAGCCCATATGCACCTTTTAATAAATCCTAGTTTTATATGCCCTATGTCTAGAATTTACATTCTTGATCTGACTCTTATTTTTTCAAACTTCAAAAAACTCAATTTATACTTAGAACCAGACTTCTCATGTAACACAAGTAAAATTCCCATATTACACCTAACTTAAATCATTGAGAGGATCAAATAATATGTAAGAGCAGTCTATATACTACATAATGCACAATCAATTACAAAGTAAAGCTTTCTCAAATTAACTCAAAGGTCAAAAGTAAACAGTTAACATCCTTTAGAAAACCACAACAAAATAATATTTTGAGAAAATATGCACTTCAGCTACCCACTGAAGTTAAGGAGAGCACAGTCCCATCATCAAGAATTCCCCAGCGTTGTTTTTTTGTTTGTTTTAATACTCACACATTATTCCCCCTGCTTTCTTTTGTGTATATTACTGCATGTTCTCCCTTTTTCCTTTTCTGTGGAACCTATCTTGGGAATCACTCGGTAGCAGTAAAAAGACATCTTGCCCTTGTTTACAGCTCCGTAGTTCTCCTTTAGGGGGAAGTACCAGTTAATTTTAATAGGCCCTTACTAGACATTTCAGTTATTTCCCATATAGAGCTACGGAAAACAGTGCGACAAGGACTTTCTGCATAGGTTGTTTCATATTTAGGAGCATACCTTCAGGATAAAACGCCTCCAAGTAGGGTTTCCGGTTTAAATGTATTTGCAAGGTTGTGAGATTGTGCCAAATTCCCCTTCATGGAGTCGAGCCATTTTGCATTTTCACCACCACTATATGAATGCAACTTCCCTTGCAGCCAAACCAGAGAATGTATGGCTGTGTTTTTGGAATTTCCCTCAATAGGAGAGACACTGCAGTATAGTTGACATTTGCCTTTCTCTTATGTGTGAAGATGTGTTTAAGGATCATCTGCATTTCTTTTGCGGCGACTTGTCTATTTACCACTTTATTATCTATCAGATTCACTTGAATGTAAAGATTCTCAAGTCAGCCTATTTCAGGTCATTATTATTTGTCTCTTCACTGTTGACTCTCACCTGAACTACCCAACCAGCCTCCTAGCTGGTCTCCCTGCTTCCACCCTTGCCTGCATTACAGTATATTCTCACAGAGCCGCTGGTCTTTTTCTTGGAGAATTAACTGTGATCCCCAGGCTACAATCCTGCAGTGGTTTCCCATCTCAACTAAAGTCCATATTCTTTGTCAACGCTCACTGTGTGCACAAGGCCTTAACCCATCATATTCATTTCACTCTGCTACACCCAAACTAGTGTGGCTGCTAGAGCGGTGCAGTCCATTTCACCCTTGTGTCTCTCTGTTCTTTGCCCAAAATGAATTTGTTCCCATTTCAGGAATTCCATGGAAGATATTCCTCTCTGAAAGCCTCTCCCATCATCCTCACAAGACTCCCCCTCACATTTTTGCTTATTTTTAAAAACAAATAAGATGGGCTCTCTCTCTTGTCTGTGAAGGTGGGGATCTTCTGTCTTATTTCAAAAACAAAGGGATGCAACAAGCTCCAAGGGACAAATAAACAGTCATGAGAGGGTACTCAGAGCTTCTCATTCCACTGCCAGCTACCGACTGAAGGTTGCTGGCCGTGGCTGATGCTTAGTAGCCACAAAGCATCCTATGTCTCCTGGTTACCAGGAAGCAACCAAGTCAGGCTACTGGTTCACGATGCCCCCTCCGCAGACCCACCCAAGGGCCCACAATGCCCATCCCTGCTGCTGCCTACCTTGTGGCCATTCTGCCCGTCTATGGTGACTGCACTATTTGTCCTGGGCTGCCTGAGCTTTCCAGTCCTGAGAAAAGTGCAGCGGAGGGGGGGAGGGGTTGTTATTGGAAGTCACCCTGGGCAATGCACTCGATAGAAAACCCTGGTTACTGAAGTCAGTTCCATTAGCATCTCCGTTGTTCTGAGGCTGGCAGCTTCCATTTGCTTTGGGTAAAACCAAAAACAAAACAACTTTACGGCTCTGGCAGTAACATGTCATAACTTTTGCAGTCATCTGAAGCATGTCCCCTAATTTTTTTTCCTTCTTTTTCAAATTACAATTGGAAGAAACAAAGCAGCTTCTGACAATGTGACTTACTATTAAGAATACCATGTAATCTCTTCCATCGCACACTCTATTTTGAATTTCAGAATTCTCCACATATTTGAGTCTGAATTACCCCAGTTATTAGCTTACCTTAAGGAATGGGAGAAAAAGAACTGGGCCCTTAACTGGCTCGTTCACTTAGGGCCCAGACCAGCTGCATAGGTAAGGATAGAGAATGGCATGGGGACTCCAAAACTGGAGGATTTGAAATTTTACTGAGAAAAGGGAGGGACTAGACCAAAAAGGCCTCCACAGAGAAGGCTCAACAACAAAGACAGAGGCAGAACCAGCCTTTGTCCCTCATGCCGAGCCCTGGGAAAGCCGGCTATGGGCAGGAGGGAGCTGGAAGCTGAGGCAAAGGGGTGGGGGCCAGAGAGATGCCAGAGAGCAAATGGCACCCATGGCTTCTTTACCTTTGGGAATCTTTGGGTTGCTGTGGTAGTGCACGGGATGGACCTCCGTGGCTCCCAAATCCAATTTGGCAGCCTCTGCAGCGGTGGATGCTGGCGCCGCGGCTGCCACAGCCTCAGGAGTCTCAGATTCATCGCAGGGTCCCACGTTCAGCCTGCAGAAGTCACAGATGAGGCCACCGCAGGGGCCCATGGGAGAAGTCCGTTTGTTCTCCATGGGGCACCTTCACTCCACTTCACTCCCACCTGAGCCTTCAATCAGATGGACTGCACTGCCCTAGCAGCCACATTAGTCTTGCAGAAGTGGTGTGACCCCAGGCGTGCCTGGAGCCTCAGCCCATACTCTGCCACCCTCTCAAAGTCGCTGTTGTATGGAGTTGGGGAATTTCCCTGCTATTTAAAAAAAAAACGCTAAGAAGCACAAAAACTGCAGACAGTTGCAATCGGAGCTCCTCCTCCTTCCACTCCAAGCTACCGACTGAAGGCTGCTGGCCCTGGCTGATGCTTTGTACCCACAAAGCCTCCTATGTCACCTGGTTACCAGGAAGCAACCAAGTCAGGCTACTGGCTCACGATGCCCCACCCCGCAGACCCACCCAATGGCTCACAATGCCCATCCCTGCTGCTGCCTACCTTGTGGCCACTCTGCCCGTCTATGGTGACTGCACTATTTGTCCTGGGCTGCCTGAGCTTTCCAGTCCTGAGAAAAGTGCAGCGGAGCGGGAGAGCGGGTTGTTATCGGAAGTCACCCTGGGCAATGAACTCCATAGAAAACCCTGGTTACTGAAGTCAGTTCCATTAGCATCTCCGTTTTTCTGAGTCTGGCAGCTTTCATTTGCTCACCAAATGAAGTTCTATATACATTTCTGACTGCTTTTGTAAGGAAATGCTTCTCTCCTGTCTTACAAGTGTTAGTTTTTGTCTTTAACTTGACCATAGCCACTCCCAGAGCCCTGGTCTCACTGTCAGTAAACAGTGATGACTGTGACTTGCATGAAAGCCTACGACACATCACACTTTCCGTTCCTTGTCTATAAAATAGGGACTAAACTGTAGCAGGGTTGAAAAGACATTCATGTCAAAGTGGGAATTTCACAGTAATCAGAGCTCCATGGCTAAACTCCTTTGGGTAAAACCAAAACATAAACAACTTCTTTAGGGCTCTGGCCGTAACATGTCATAAGTTTTGCAGTCATTTGAAGAATGTCCCCCAATGTTTTTTCTTGTAGTTCCTGTTAATGTGACTTAAAACCGTCTATTAAGAATACCATATAATGTCTTCATGACAAACTCTATTTTGAATTTCAGAATTCTCCACATATTTGAGTCTGAATTACCCCAGTTATTAGCTTACCTTAAGGAATGGGAGAAAAGAAACAATTGGGCCCTTAACTGGCTCGTTCACTTAGGGCCCAGACCAGCTGCATAGGTAAGGATAGAGAATGGCATGGGGACTCCAAAACTGGAGGATTTGAAATTTTACTGAGAAAAGGGAGGGACTAGGCCAAAAAGCCTCCACAGAGAAGGCTCAGCAACAAAGACAGAGACAGAACCAGCCTTTGTCCCCCATGCTGAGCCCTGGGAAAGCCGGCTATGGGCAGGAGGGAGCTGGAAGCTGAGGCAAAGGGGTGGGGGCGTGGGGGCCAGAGAGATGCCAGAGAGCAAATGGCACCCATGGCTTCTTTACCTTTGGGAATCTTTGGGTTGCTGTGGTAGTGCACGGGATGGACCTCCGTGGCTCCCAAATCCAATTTGGCAGCCTCTGCAGCGGTGGATGCTGGCGCCGCGGCTGCCACAGCCTCAGGAGTCTCAGATTCATCGCAGGGTCCCACGTTCAGCCTGCAGAAGTCACAGATGAGGCCACCGCAGGGGCCCATGGGAGAAGTCCGTTTGTTCTCCATGGGGCACCTTCACTCCGCTTCACTCCCACCTGAGCCTTCAATCAGATGGACTGCACTGCCCTAGCAGCCACATTAGTCTTGCAGAAGTGGTGTGACCCCAGGCGTGCCTGGAGCCTCAGCCCATACTCTGCCACCCTCTGAAAGTTGCTGTTGTATGAAGTTGGGGAATTTCCCTGCTATTTAAAGAAAAAACGCTAAGAAGCACAAAAACTGCAGACAGTTGCAGTCAGAGCTCCTCCTCCTTCCACTCCCAGCTACCGACTGAAGGCTGCTGGCCCTGGCTGATGCTTTGTACCCACAAAGCCTCCTATGTCACCTGGTTACCAGGAAGCAACCAAGTCAGGCTACTGGCTCACGATGCCCCACCCCGCAGACCCACCCAATGGCTCACAATGCCCATCCCTGCTGCTGCCCACCTTGTGGCCACCCTGCCCGTCTATGGGCAGTTACTGACTTTCTCTAATACGGGGCACTGGATGAATAAACTGAATTATTTGCTTACATGAACTTAGTGACTTAATTTCCACACTACCTTTATTTTCTATAGGCCAAATGTTCTTCCGTCTGCGTATATTTGTTGCCCAGCACTTGGGATAGGCGGCCAAACCTGGTAGGGTTTGGTAGGTAGGCCTACCCTACCAGCCTCCCAGCTGGTCTCCCTGCTTCCACCCTTGCCTGCATTACAGTATATTCTCACAGAGTCGCTGGTGTTTTTCTTGGAGAATTAACTGTGATCCCCAGGCTACAATCCTCCAGTGGTTTCCCATCTCAACTAAAGTCCATATTCTTTATCAATGTTCACTGTGTGCACAAGGCCTTAACCCATCGTATTCATTTCACTCTGCTACACCCAAACTAGTGTGGCTGTTAGAGCGGTGCACTCCATTTCACCCTTGTATCTCTCTGTTCTTTGCCCAAAACGAGTTTGTTCCCATTTCAGGAATTCCATGGAGATATTCTTTTCTGGAAGCCCCTCCCATCATCCTCACAAGACTCCCCCTCACATTTTTGCTTATTTTTAAAAACAAATAAGATGGGCTCTCTCTCTTGTCTGTGAAGGTGGGGTTCTTCTGTCTTATTTCAAAAACAAAGGGACGCAACAAGCTCCAAGGGAAAATAACAGTCATGAGAGGGTACTCAGAGCTTCTCATTCCACTACCAGCTACCGACCGAAGGTTGCTGGCCCTGGCTGATGCTTTGTACCCACAAAGCCTCCTATGTCTCCTGGTTACCCGGAAGCAACCAAGTCAGGCTACTGGCTCACGATGCCCCCTCCGCAGACCCACCCAAGGGCCCACAATGCCCATCCCTGCTGCTGCCTACCTTGTGGCCACTCTGCCCGTCTATGGTGACTGCACTATTTGTCCTGGGCTGCCTGAGCTTTCCAGTCCTGAGAAAAGTGCAGCGGAGGGGGGGAGCGGGTTGTTATCGGAAGTCACCCTGGGCAATGAACTCCATAGAAAACCCTGGTTACTGAAGTCAGTTCCATTAGCATCTCCGTTTTTTGAGTCTGGCAGCTTTCATTTGCTCACCAAATGTAGTTCTATATACATTTCTGACTGCTTTTGTAAGGAAATGCTTCTCTCCTGTCTTACAAGTGTTAGTTTTTGTCTTTAACTTGACCATAGCCACTCCCAGAGCCCTGGTCTCACTGTCAGTAAACAGTGATGACTGTGACTTGCATGAAAGCCTACGACACATCACACTTTCCGTTCCTTGTCTATAAAATAGGGACTAAACTGTCTCAGGGTTGAAAAGACATTCATGTCAAAGTGGGAATTTCACAGTAATCAGAGCTCCATGGCTAAACTCCTTTGGGTAAAACCAAAACATAAACAACTTCTTTAGGGCTCTGGCCGTAACATGTCATAAGTTTTGCAGTCATTTGAAGAATGTCCCCCAATGTTTTTTCTTGTAGTTCCTGTTAATGTGACTTAAAACCGTCTATTAAGAATACCATATAATGTCTTCCATGACAAACTCTATTTTGAATTTCAGAATTCTCCACATATTTGAGTCTGAATTACCCCAGTTATTAGCTTACCTTAAGGAATGGGAGAAAAGAAACAATTGGGCCCTTAACTGGCTCGTTCACTTAGGGCCCAGACCAGCTGCATAGGTAAGGATAGAGAATGGCATGGGGACTCCAAAACTGGAGGATTTGAAATTTTACTGAGAAAAGGGAGGGACTAGGCCAAAAAGGCCTCCACAGAGAAGGCTCAGCAACAAAGACAGAGACAGAACCAGCCTTTGTCCCCCATGCTGAGCCCTGGGAAAGCCGGCTATGGGCAGGAGGGAGCTGGAAGCTGAGGCAAAGGGGTGGGGGCGGTGGGGGCCAGAGAGATGCCAGAGAGCAAATGGCACCCATGGCTTCTTACCTTTGGGAATCTTTGGGTTGCTGTGGTAGTGCACGGGATGGACCTCCGTGGCTCCCAAATCCAATTTGGCAGCCTCTGCAGCGGTGGATGCTGGCGCCGCGGCTGCCACAGCCTCAGGAGTCTCAGATTCATCGCAGGGTCCCACGTTCAGCCTGCAGAAGTCACAGATGAGGCCACCGCAGGGGCCCATGGGAGAAGTCCGTTTGTTCTCCATGGGGCACCTTCACTCCGCTTCACTCCCACCTGAGCCTTCAATCAGATGGACTGCACTGCCCTAGCAGCCACATTAGTCTTGCAGAAGTGGTGTGACCCCAGGCGTGCCTGGAGCCTCAGCCCATACTCTGCCACCCTCTGAAAGTTGCTGTTGTATGAAGTTGGGGAATTTCCCTGCTATTTAAAGAAAAAACGCTAAGAAGCACAAAAACTGCAGACAGTTGCAGTCAGAGCTCCTCCTCCTTCCACTCCCAGCTACCGACTGAAGGCTGCTGGCCCTGGCTGATGCTTTGTACCCACAAAGCCTCCTATGTCACCTGGTTACCAGGAAGCAACCAAGTCAGGCTACTGGCTCACGATGCCCCACCCCGCAGACCCACCCAATGGCTCACAATGCCCATCCCTGCTGCTGCCCACCTTGTGGCCACCCTGCCCGTCTATGGGCAGTTACTGACTTTCTCTAATACGGGGCACTGGATGAATAAACTGGAATTATTTGCTTACATGAACTTAGTGACTTAATTTCCACACTACCTTTATTTTCTATAGGCCAAATGTTCTTCCGTCTGCGTATATTTGTTGCCCAGCACTTGGGATAGGCGGCCAAACCTGGTAGGGTTTGGTAGGTAGGCCTACCCTACCAGCCTCCCAGCTGGTCTCCCTGCTTCCACCCTTGCCTGCATTACAGTATATTCTCACAGAGTCGCTGGTGTTTTTCTTGGAGAATTAACTGTGATCCCCAGGCTACAATCCTCCAGTGGTTTCCCATCTCAACTAAAGTCCATATTCTTTATCAATGTTCACTGTGTGCACAAGGCCTTAACCCATCGTATTCATTTCACTCTGCTACACCCAAACTAGTGTGGCTGTTAGAGCGGTGCACTCCATTTCACCCTTGTATCTCTCTGTTCTTTGCCCAAAACGAGTTTGTTCCCATTTCAGGAATTCCATGGAAGATATTCTTTTCTGGAAGCCCCTCCCATCATCCTCACAAGACTCCCCCTCACATTTTTGCTTATTTTTAAAAACAAATAAGATGGGCTCTCTCTCTTGTCTGTGAAGGTGGGTTTCTTCTGTCTTATTTCAAAAACAAAGGGACGCAACAAGCTCCAAGGGAAAATAAACAGTCATGAGAGGGTACTCAGAGCTTCTCATTCCACTACCAGCTACCGACCGAAGGTTGCTGGCCCTGGCTGATGCTTTGTACCCACAAAGCCTCCTATGTCTCCTGGTTACCCGGAAGCAACAAGTCAGGCTACTGGCTCACGATGCCCCCTCCGCAGACCCACCCAAGGGCCCACAATGCCCATCCCTGCTGCTGCCTACCTTGTGGCCACTCTGCCCGTCTATGGTGACTGCACTATTTGTCCTGGGCTGCCTGAGCTTTCCAGTCCTGAGAAAAGTGCAGCGGAGGGGGGGAGCGGGTTGTTATCGGAAGTCACCCTGGGCAATGAACTCCATAGAAAACCCTGGTTACTGAAGTCCATTAGCATCTCCGTTTTTTTCTGAGTCTGGCAGCTTTCATTTGCTCACCAAATGTAGTTCTATATACATTTCTGACTGCTTTTGTAAGGAAATGCTTCTCTCCTGTCTTACAAGTGTTAGTTTTTGTCTTTAACTTGACCATAGCCACTCCCAGAGCCCTGGTCTCACTGTCAGTAAACAGTGATGACTGTGACTTGCATGAAAGCCTACGACACATCACACTTTCCGTTCCTTGTCTATAAAATAGGGACTAAACTGTCTCAGGGTTGAAAAGACATTCATGTCAAAGTGGGAATTTCACAGTAATCAGAGCTCCATGGCTAAACTCCTTTGGGTAAAACCAAAACATAAACAACTTCTTTAGGCTCTGGCCGTAACATGTCATAAGTTTTGCAGTCATTTGAAGAATGCCCCCAATGTTTTTTCTTGTAGTTCCTGTTAATGTGACTTAAAACCGTCTATTAAGAATACCATATAATGTCTTCCATGACAAACTCTATTTTGAATTTCAGAATTCTCCACATATTTGAGTCTGAATTACCCCAGTTATTAGCTTACCTTAAGGAATGGGAGAAAAGAAACAATTGGGCCCTTAACTGGCTCGTTCACTTAGGGCCCAGACCAGCTGCATAGGTAAGGATAGAGAATGGCATGGGGACTCCAAAACTGGAGGATTTGAAATTTTACTGAGAAAAGGGAGGGACTAGGCCAAAAAGGCCTCCACAGAGAAGGCTCAGCAACAAAGACAGAGACAGAACCAGCCTTTGTCCCCCATGCTGAGCCCTGGGAAAGCCGGCTATGGGCAGGAGGAGCTGGAAGCTGAGGCAAAGGGGTGGGGGCGGTGGGGGCCAGAGAGATGCCAGAGAGCAAATGGCACCCATGGCTTCTTTACCTTTGGGAATCTTTGGGTTGCTGTGGTAGTGCACGGGATGGACCTCCGTGGCTCCCAAATCCAATTTGGCAGCCTCTGCAGCGGTGGATGCTGGCGCCGCGGCTGCCACAGCCTCAGGAGTCTCAGATTCATCGCAGGGTCCCACGTTCAGCCTGCAGAAGTCACAGATGAGGCCACCGCAGGGGCCCATGGGAGAAGTCCGTTTGTTCTCCATGGGGCACCTTCACTCCGCTTCACTCCCACCTGAGCCTTCAATCAGATGGACTGCACTGCCCTAGCAGCCACATTAGTCTTGCAGAAGTGGTGTGACCCCAGGCGTGCCTGGAGCCTCAGCCCATACTCTGCCACCCTCTGAAAGTTGCTGTTGTATGAAGTTGGGGAATTTCCCTGCTATTTAAAGAAAAAACGCTAAGAAGCACAAAAACTGCAGACAGTTGCAGTCAGAGCTCCTCCTCCTTCCACTCCCAGCTACCGACTGAAGGCTGCTGGCCCTGGCTGATGCTTTGTACCCACAAGCCTCCTATGTCACCTGGTTACCAGGAAGCAACCAAGTCAGGCTACTGGCTCACGATGCCCCACCCCGCAGACCCACCCAATGGCTCACAATGCCCATCCCTGCTGCTGCCCACCTTGTGGCCACCCTGCCCGTCTATGGGCAGTTACTGACTTTCTCTAATACGGGGCACTGGATGAATAAACTGGAATTATTTGCTTACATGAACTTAGTGACTTAATTTCCACACTACCTTTATTTTCTATAGGCCAAATGTTCTTCCGTCTGCGTATATTTGTTGCCCAGCACTTGGGATAGGCGGCCAAACCTGGTAGGGTTTGGTAGGTAGGCCTACCCTACCAGCCTCCCAGCTGGTCTCCCTGCTTCCACCCTTGCCTGCATTACAGTATATTCTCACAGAGTCGCTGGTGTTTTTCTTGGAGAATTAACTGTGATCCCCAGGCTACAATCCTCCAGTGGTTTCCCATCTCAACTAAAGTCCATATTCTTTATCAATGTTCACTGTGTGCACAAGGCCTTAACCCATCGTATTCATTTCACTCTGCTACACCCAAACTAGTGTGGCTGTTAGAGCAGTGCACTCCATTTCACCCTTGTATCTCTCTGTTCTTTGCCCAAAACGAGTTTGTTCCCATTTCAGGAATTCCATGGAAGATATTCTTTTCTGGAAGCCCCTCCCATCATCCTCACAAGACTCCCCCTCACATTTTTGCTTATTTTTAAAAACAAATAAGATGGGCTCTCTCTCTTGTCTGTGAAGGTGGGGTTCTTCTGTCTTATTTCAAAAACAAAGGGACGCAACAAGCTCCAAGGGAAAATAAACAGTCATGAGAGGGTACTCAGAGCTTCTCATTCCACTACCAGCTACCGACCGAAGGTTGCTGGCCCTGGCTGATGCTTTGTACCCACAAAGCCTCCTATGTCTCCTGTTACCCGGAAGCAACCAAGTCAGGCTACTGGCTCACGATGCCCCCTCCGCAGACCCACCCAAGGGCCCACAATGCCCATCCCTGCTGCTGCCTACCTTGTGGCCACTCTGCCCGTCTATGGTGACTGCACTATTTGTCCTGGGCTGCCTGAGCTTTCCAGTCCTGAGAAAAGTGCAGCGGAGCGGGGGAGCGGGTTGTTATCGGAAGTCACCCTGGGCAATGAACTCCATAGAAAACCCTGGTTACTGAAGTCAGTTCCATTAGCATCTCCGTTTTTCTGAGTCTGGCAGCTTTCATTTGCTCACCAAATGTAGTTCTATATACATTTCTGACTGCTTTTGTAAGGAAATGCTTCTCTCCTGTCTTACAAGTGTTAGTTTTTGTCTTTAACTTGACCATAGCCACTCCCAGAGCCCTGGTCTCACTGTCAGTAAACAGTGATGACTGTGACTTGCATGAAAGCCTACGACACATCACACTTTCCGTTCCTTGTCTATAAAATAGGGACTAAACTGTCTCAGGGTTGAAAAGACATTCATGTCAAAGTGGGAATTTCACAGTAATCAGAGCTCCATGGCTAAACTCCTTTGGGTAAAACCAAAACATAAACAACTTCTTTAGGGCTCTGGCCGTAACATGTCATAAGTTTTGCAGTCATTTGAAGAATGTCCCCCAATGTTTTTTCTTGTAGTTCCTGTTAATGTGACTTAAAACCGTCTATTAAGAATACCATATAATGTCTTCCATGACAAACTCTATTTTGAATTTCAGAATTCTCCACATATTTGAGTCTGAATTACCCCAGTTATTAGCTTACCTTAAGGAATGGGAGAAAAGAAACAATTGGGCCCTTAACTGGCTCGTTCACTTAGGGCCCAGACCAGCTGCATAGGTAAGGATAGAGAATGGCATGGGGACTCCAAAACTGGAGGATTTGAAATTTTACTGAGAAAAGGGAGGGACTAGGCCAAAAAGGCCTCCACAGAGAAGGCTCAGCAACAAAGACAGAGACAGAACAGCCTTTGTCCCCCATGCTGAGCCCTGGGAAAGCCGGCTATGGGCAGGAGGGAGCTGGAAGCTGAGGCAAAGGGGTGGGGGCGGTGGGGGCCAGAGAGATGCCAGAGAGCAAATGGCACCCATGGCTTCTTTACCTTTGGGAATCTTTGGGTTGCTGTGGTAGTGCACGGGATGGACCTCCGTGGCTCCCAAATCCAATTTGGCAGCCTCTGCAGCGGTGGATGCTGGCGCCGCGGCTGCCACAGCCTCAGGAGTCTCAGATTCATCGCAGGGTCCCACGTTCAGCCTGCAGAAGTCACAGATGAGGCCACCGCAGGGGCCCATGGGAGAAGTCCGTTTGTTCTCCATGGGGCACCTTCACTCCGCTTCACTCCCACCTGAGCCTTCAATCAGATGGACTGCACTGCCCTAGCAGCCACATTAGTCTTGCAGAAGTGGTGTGACCCCAGGCGTGCCTGGAGCCTCAGCCCATACTCTGCCACCCTCTGAAAGTTGCTGTTGTATGAAGTTGGGGAATTTCCCTGCTATTTAAAGAAAAAACGCTAAGAAGCACAAAAACTGCAGACAGTTGCAGTCAGAGCTCCTCCTCCTTCCACTCCAAGCTACCGACTGAAGGCTGCTGGCCCTGGCTGATGCTTTGTACCCACAAAGCCTCCTATGTCACCTGGTTACCAGGAAGCAACCAAGTCAGGCTACTGGCTCACGATGCCCCACCCCGCAGACCCACCCAATGGCTCACAATGCCCATCCCTGCTGCTGCCCACCTTGTGGCCACCCTGCCCGTCTATGGGCAGTTACTGACTTTCTCTAATACGGGGCACTGGATGAATAAACTGGAATTATTTGCTTACATGAACTTAGTGACTTAATTTCCACACTACCTTTATTTTCTATAGGCCAAATGTTCTTCCGTCTGCGTATATTTGTTGCCCAGCACTTGGGATAGGCGCCAAACCTGGTAGGGTTTGGTAGGTAGCCTACCCTACCAGCCTCCCAGCTGGTCTCCCTGCTTCCACCCTTGCCTGCATTACAGTATATTCTCACAGAGTCGCTGGTGTTTTTCTTGGAGAATTAACTGTGATCCCCAGGCTACAATCCTCCAGTGGTTTCCCATCTCAACTAAAGTCCATATTCTTTATCAATGTTCACTGTGTGCACAAGGCCTTAACCCATCGTATTCATTTCACTCTGCTACACCCAAACTAGTGTGGCTGTTAGAGCGGTGCACTCCATTTCACCCTTGTATCTCTCTGTTCTTTGCCCAAAACGAGTTTGTTCCCATTTCAGGAATTCCATGGAAGATATTCTTTTCTGGAAGCCCCTCCCATCATCCTCACAAGACTCCCCCTCACATTTTTGCTTATTTTTAAAAACAAATAAGATGGGCTCTCTCTCTTGTCTGTGAAGGTGGGGTTCTTCTGTCTTATTTCAAAAACAAAGGGACGCAACAAGCTCCAAGGGAAAATAAACAGTCATGAGAGGGTACTCAGAGCTTCTCATTCCACTACCAGCTACCGACCGAAGGTTGCTGGCCCTGGCTGATGCTTTGTACCCACAAAGCCTCCTATGTCTCCTGGTTACCCGAAGCAACCAAGTCAGGCTACTGGCTCACGATGCCCCCTCCGCAGACCCACCCAAGGGCCCACAATGCCCATCCCTGCTGCTGCCTACCTTGTGGCCACTCTGCCCGTCTATGGTGACTGCACTATTTGTCCTGGGCTGCCTGAGCTTTCCAGTCCTGAGAAAAGTGCAGCGGAGCGGGGGAGCGGGTTGTTATCGGAAGTCACCCTGGGCAATGAACTCCATAGAAAACCCTGGTTACTGAAGTCAGTTCCATTAGCATCTCCGTTTTTCTGAGTCTGGCAGCTTTCATTTGCTCACCAAATGTAGTTCTATATACATTTCTGACTGCTTTTGTAAGGAAATGCTTCTCTCCTGTCTTACAAGTGTTAGTTTTTGTCTTTAACTTGACCATAGCCACTCCCAGAGCCCTGGTCTCACTGTCAGTAAACAGTGATGACTGTGACTTGCATGAAAGCCTACGACACATCACACTTTCCGTTCCTTGTCTATAAAATAGGGACTAAACTGTCTCAGGGTTGAAAAGACATTCATGTCAAAGTGGGAATTTCACAGTAATCAGAGCTCCATGGCTAAACTCCTTTGGGTAAAACCAAAACATAAACAACTTCTTTAGGGCTCTGGCCGTAACATGTCATAAGTTTTGCAGTCATTTGAAGAATGTCCCCCAATGTTTTTTCTTGTAGTTCCTGTTAATGTGACTTAAAACCGTCTATTAAGAATACCAGGCCGGGCGTGGTGGCTCAAGCCTGTAATCCCAGCACTTTGGGAGGCCGAGACGGGCGGATCACGAGGTCAGGAGATCGAGACCATCCTGGCTAACACGGTGAACCCCGTCTCTACTAAAAAAATACAAAAAATTAGCCGGGCGACATGGCGGGCGCCTGTAGTCCCAGCTACTCGGGAGGCTGAGGCGAGAGAATGGCGTAAACCCGGGAGGCGGAGCTGCAGTGAGCTGAGATTCGGCCACTGCACTCCAGCCTGGGCGACAGAGCGAGACTCCGTCTCAACAAAAAAAAAAAAAAAAAAAAAAAAGAATACCATATAATCTCTTCCATGACAAACTCTATTTTGAATTTCAGAATTCTCCACATATTTGAGTCTGAATTACCCCAGTTATTAGCTTACCTTAAGGAATGGAGAAAGAAACAATGGGCCCTTAACTGGCTCGTTCACTTAGGGCCCAGACCAGCTGCATAGGTAAGGATAGAGAATGGCATGGGGACTCCAAAACTGGAGGATTTGAAATTTTACTGAGAAAAGGGAGGGACTAGGCCAAAAAGGCCTCCACAGAGAAGGCTCAGCAACAAAGACAGAGACAGAACCAGCCTTTGTCCCCCATGCTGAGCCCTGGGAAAGCCGGCTATGGGCAGGAGGGAGCTGGAAGCTGAGGCAAAGGGGTGGGGGCGGTGGGGGCCAGAGAGATGCCAGAGAGCAAATGGCACCCATGGCTTCTTTACCTTTGGGAATCTTTGGGTTGCTGTGGTAGTGCACGGGATGGACCTCCGTGGCTCCCAAATCCAATTTGGCAGCCTCTGCAGCGGTGGATGCTGGCGCCGCGGCTGCCACAGCCTCAGGAGTCTCAGATTCATCGCAGGGTCCCACGTTCAGCCTGCAGAAGTCACAGATGAGGCCACCGCAGGGGCCCATGGGAGAAGTCCGTTTGTTCTCCATGGGGCACCTTCACTCCGCTTCACTCCCACCTGAGCCTTCAATCAGATGGACTGCACTGCCCTAGCAGCCACATTAGTCTTGCAGAAGTGGTGTGACCCCAGGCGTGCCTGGAGCCTCAGCCCATACTCTGCCACCCTCTGAAAGTTGCTGTTGTATGAAGTTGGGGAATTTCCCTGCTATTTAAAGAAAAAACGCTAAGAAGCACAAAAACTGCAGACAGTTGCAGTCAGAGCTCCTCCTCCTTCCACTCCCAGCTACCGACTGAAGGCTGCTGGCCCTGGCTGATGCTTTGTACCCACAAAGCCTCCTATGTCACCTGGTTACCAGGAAGCAACCAAGTCAGGCTACTGGCTCACGATGCCCCACCCCGCAGACCCACCCAATGGCTCACAATGCCCATCCCTGCTGCTGCCCACCTTGTGGCCACCCTGCCCGTCTATGGGCAGTTACTGACTTTCTCTAATACGGGGCACTGGATGAATAAACTGGAATTATTTGCTTACATGAACTTAGTGACTTAATTTCCACACTACCTTTATTTTCTATAGGCCAAATGTTCTTCCGTCTGCGTATATTTGTTGCCCAGCACTTGGGATAGGCGGCCAAACCTGGTAGGGTTTGGTAGGTAGGCCTACCCTACCAGCCTCCCAGCTGGTCTCCCTGCTTCCACCCTTGCCTGCATTACAGTATATTCTCACAGAGTCGCTGGTGTTTTTCTTGGAGAATTAACTGTGATCCCCAGGCTACAATCCTCCAGTGGTTTCCCATCTCAACTAAAGTCCATATTCTTTATCAATGTTCACTGTGTGCACAAGGCCTTAACCCATCGTATTCATTTCACTCTGCTACACCCAAACTAGTGTGGCTGTTAGAGCGTGCACTCCATTTCACCCTTGTATCTCTCTGTTCTTTGCCCAAAACGAGTTTGTTCCCATTTCAGGAATTCCATGGAAGATATTCTTTTCTGGAAGCCCCTCCCATCATCCTCACAAGACTCCCCCTCACATTTTTGCTTATTTTTAAAAACAAATAAGATGGGCTCTCTCTCTTGTCTGTGAAGGTGGGGTTCTTCTGTCTTATTTCAAAAACAAAGGGACGCAACAAGCTCCAAGGGAAAATAAACAGTCATGAGAGGGTACTCAGAGCTTCTCATTCCACTACCAGCTACCGACCGAAGGTTGCTGGCCCTGGCTGATGCTTTGTACCCACAAAGCCTCCTATGTCTCCTGGTTACCCGGAAGCAACCAAGTCAGGCTACTGGCTCACGATGCCCCCTCCGCAGACCCACCCAAGGGCCCACAATGCCCATCCCTGCTGCTGCCTACCTTGTGGCCACTCTGCCCGTCTATGGTGACTGCACTATTTGTCCTGGGCTGCCTGAGCTTTCCAGTCCTGAGAAAAGTGCAGCGGAGGGGGGGAGCGGGTTGTTATCGGAAGTCACCCTGGGCAATGAACTCCATAGAAAACCCTGGTTACTGAAGTCAGTTCCATTAGCATCTCCGTTTTTCTGAGTCTGGCAGCTTTCATTTGCTCACCAAATGTAGTTCTATATACATTTCTGACTGCTTTTGTAAGGAAATGCTTCTCTCCTGTCTTACAAGTGTTAGTTTTTGTCTTTAACTTGACCATAGCCACTCCCAGAGCCCTGGTCTCACTGTCAGTAAACAGTGATGACTGTGACTTGCATGAAAGCCTACGACACATCACACTTTCCGTTCCTTGTCTATAAAATAGGGACTAAACTGTCTCAGGGTTGAAAAGACATTCATGTCAAAGTGGGAATTTCACAGTAATCAGAGCTCCATGGCTAAACTCCTTTGGGTAAAACCAAAACATAAACAACTTCTTTAGGGCTCTGGCCATAACATGTCATAAGTTTTGCAGTCATTTGAAGAATGTCCCCCAATGTTTTTTCTTGTAGTTCCTGTTAATGTGACTTAAAACCGTCTATTAAGAATACCATATAATGTCTTCCATGACAAACTCTATTTTGAATTTCAGAATTCTCCACATATTTGAGTCTGAATTACCCCAGTTATTAGCTTACCTTAAGGAATGGGAGAAAAGAAACAATTGGGCCCTTAACTGGCTCGTTCACTTAGGGCCCAGACCAGCTGCATAGGTAAGGATAGAGAATGGCATGGGGACTCCAAAACTGGAGGATTTGAAATTTTACTGAGAAAAGGGAGGGACTAGGCCAAAAAGGCCTCCACAGAGAAGGCTCAGCAACAAAGACAGAGACAGAACCAGCCTTTGTCCCCCATGCTGAGCCCTGGGAAAGCCGGCTATGGGCAGGAGGGAGCTGGAAGCTGAGGCAAAGGGGTGGGGGCGGTGGGGGCCAGAGAGATGCCAGAGAGCAAATGGCACCCATGGCTTCTTTACCTTTGGGAATCTTTGGGTTGCTGTGGTAGTGCACGGGATGGACCTCCGTGGCTCCCAAATCCAATTTGGCAGCCTCTGCAGCGGTGGATGCTGGCGCCGCGGCTGCCACAGCCTCAGGAGTCTCAGATTCATCGCAGGGTCCCACGTTCAGCCTGCAGAAGTCACAGATGAGGCCACCGCAGGGGCCCATGGGAGAAGTCCGTTTGTTCTCCATGGGGCACCTTCACTCCGCTTCACTCCCACCTGAGCCTTCAATCAGATGGACTGCACTGCCCTAGCAGCCACATTAGTCTTGCAGAAGTGGTGTGACCCCAGGCGTGCCTGGAGCCTCAGCCCATACTCTGCCACCCTCTGAAAGCGCTGTTGTATGAAGTTGGGGATTTCCCTGCTATTTAAAGAAAAATCGCTAAGAAGCACAAAAACTGCAGACAGTTGCAGTCGGAGCTCCTCCTCCTTCCACTCCCAGCTACCGACTGAAGGCTGCTGGCCCTGGCTGATGCTTTGTACCCACAAAGCCTCCTATGTCACCTGGTTACCAGGCAGCAACCAAGTCAGGCTACTGGCTCACGATGCCCCACCCCGCAGACCCACCCAATGGCTCACAATGCCCATCCCTGCTGCTGCCCACCTTGTGGCCACCCTGCCCGTCTATGGGCAGTTACTGACTTTCTCTAATACGGGGCACTGGATGAATAAACTGGAATTATTTGCTTACATGAACTTAGTGACTTAATTTCCACACTACCTTTATTTTCTATAGGCCAAATGTTCTTCCGTCTGCGTATATTTGTTGCCCAGCACTTGGGATAGGCGGCCAAACCCGGTAGGGTTTGCTAGGTAGGCCTACCCTACCAGCCTCCCAGCTGGTCTCCCTGCTTCCACCCTTGCCTGCATTACAGTATATTCTCACAGAGCCGCTGGTGTTTTTCTTGGAGAATTAACTGTGATCCCCAGGCTACAATCCTCCAGTGGTTTCCCATCTCAACTAAAGTCCATATTCTTTATCAATGTTCACTGTGTGCACAAGGCCTTAACCCATCGTATTCATTTCACTCTGCTACACCCAAACTAGTGTGGCTGTTAGAGCAGTGCACTCCATTTCACCCTTGTATCTCTCTGTTCTTTGCCCAAAACGAGTTTGTTCCCATTTCAGGAATTCCATGGAAGATATTCTTTTCTGGAAGCCCCTCCCATCATCCTCACAAGACTCCCCCTCACATTTTTGCTTATTTTTAAAAACAATAAGATGGGCTCTCTCTCTTGTCTGTGAAGGTGGGGTTCTTCTGTCTTATTTCAAAAACAAAGGGACGCAACAAGCTCCAAGGGAAAATAAACAGTCATGAGAGGGTACTCAGAGCTTCTCATTCCACTACCAGCTACCGACCGAAGGTTGCTGGCCCTGGCTGATGCTTTGTACCCACAAAGCCTCCTATGTCTCCTGGTTACCCGGAAGCAACCAAGTCAGGCTACTGGCTCACGATGCCCCCTCCGCAGACCCACCCAAGGGCCCACAATGCCCATCCCTGCTGCTGCCTACCTTGTGGCCACTCTGCCCGTCTATGGTGACTGCACTATTTGTCCTGGGCTGCCTGAGCTTTCCAGTCCTGAGAAAAGTGCAGCGGAGGGGGGAACGGGTTGTTATCGGAAGTCACCCTGGGCAATGAACTCCATAGAAAACCCTGGTTACTGAAGTCAGTTCCATTAGCATCTCCGTTTTTCTGAGTCTGGCAGCTTTTATTTGCTCACCAAATGTAGTTCTATATACATTTCTGACTGCTTTTGTAAGGAAATGCTTCTCTCCTGTCTTACAAGTGTTAGTTTTTGTCTTTAACTTGACCATAGCCACTCCCAGAGCCCTGGTCTCACTGTCAGTAAACAGTGATGACTGTGACTTGCATGAAAGCCTACGACACATCACACTTTCCGTTCCTTGTCTATAAAATAGGGACTAAACTGTCTCAGGGTTGAAAAGACATTCATGTCAAAGTGGGAATTTCACAGTAATCAGAGCTCCATGGCTAAACTCCTTTGGGTAAAACCAAAACAAAAACAACTTCTTTAGGGCTCTGGCCGTAACACGTCATAAGTTTTGCAGTCATTTGAAGAATGTCCCCCAATGTTTTTTCTTGTAGTTCCTGTTAATGTGACTTAAAACCGTCTATTAAGAATACCATATAATCTCTTCCATGACAAACTCTATTTTGAATTTCAGAATTCTCCACATATTTGAGTCTGAATTATCCCAGTTATTAGCTTACCTTAAGGAATGGGAGAAAAGAAACAATTGGGCCCTTAACTGGCTCGTTCACTTAGGGCCCAGACCAGCTGCATAGGTAAGGATAGAGAATGGCATGGGGACTCCAAAACTGGAGGATTTGAAATTTTACTGAGAAAAGGGAGGGACTAGGCCAAAAAGGCCTCCACAGAGAAGGCTCAGCAACAAAGACAGAGACAGAACCAGCCTTTGTCCCCCATGCTGAGCCCTGGGAAAGCCGGCTATGGGCAGGAGGGAGCTGGAAGCTGAGGCAAAGGGGTGGGGGCGGTGGGGGCCAGAGAGATGCCAGAGAGCAAATGGCACCCATGGCTTCTTTACCTTTGGGAATCTTTGGGTTGCTGTGGTAGTGCACGGGATGGACCTCCGTGGCTCCCAAATCCAATTTGGCAGCCTCTGCAGCGGTGGATGCTGGCGCCGCGGCTGCCACAGCCTCAGGAGTCTCAGATTCATCGCAGGGTCCCACGTTCACCCTGCGGCAGTCACAGGTGAGGCCACCGGAATATTCATCCCACCATTCACCCCAGCAGATCCCTTTAAACCAGGAGCGCACAGTGAGGACAGAAACATGAACGTGCACTAAGAAGTCCTGAAAGTTCAGAGGGTCGATTTCACAATGGCACACAGCAGAACTGATTCTCTAGGTTCCAAGAAATGCCTGTGAGATAGCCGTGTCCCCCAGATTCCCTTCATCACAGATGACACCCAGTGCTTAAGCCTACACCCTTGTGCACAATCCCTAGGAGTGCTGACTAATCCAAACCAAAGGCTCTGATGTTCCACAGGCAGAAAAGAGCAGGTGGACTGCAAAGAGAATCTCTGATGAACGGGGCACCCCCAAAGCCCATAGAGACAGTTCTTACCATGATGCCAAGAAACTGAAAACAATAAGCCAGACCTCACACATATTTCCATTTTCCTTCTGATTTCATACTCCCTCCTTCAGCCCCTCCTCACAAGTAGCAGGGATAACCTGGAGGCTCCTGGGAACCTTTTCCCATTGGATTTCTCCTGGCAGGTAGCTCCCTACCTGGATCAGTCTCCTCCTCACTACTAGTCTCCAGCGTCAAGTCTTTAGAAAGAAAAACACCAGGATAAGTCATTAGACAGAGTGACTCACCCACTCCTCCTACTTTAGCTGAAGCTGAAGGATGGGCTATTCTCCCACCCCACGCTGCTTCATACATGGTCCCCTAATCTGTCTTCTGGGTTGACAAACCTCCCTACAGCTTCTCGGGCCAGAGTTCTACACCGGCAAAATCACTTTCTTCAGAACCCCGAGCCTCTTTCCCAGCAGGAACCCAGAATCAGGTTTCTATACACTGAAGCCAGCAAGCTTTTCCCTCAGGAATTGAGTTATTTCATGGTACATACCACTTTCTTTCCAAGCTGTTCCCTGCCATTATATAAAAGAAAACATCGTGAGAATCAGATTCTGCTGTGCGCTTCACACAGATCTGTTATTCTCTGGACAACGATAAAAATCCAGAAGGTGGTACAGCGATTGAACCATAGATCAAAGTCCCCAAAGCCTAGCACAGAGGATAGCTATAGAAAAATAATACCTTAATTCACAGAATTTACCTTTAATTTTATATTCAAATCCACAATGCTTAATCCAAGGAGGAAAAGTGGTATTGTGGAAAATGCCTCAGTATTCCAGTTGATACTAGATGGTGTCATTGAAAAGCACGCTAGTGGACCACATATAAGGTGGGAAGACACTCCTACTGAATTCCAGCCCCACAAAGAGAATAGTGTACAGTGTACATAATGCGCATTGCCAGATTTTCATATCCAAATTAATTGAGAAGTTAAGCAATCAGGAAAACAACATTGCTGTAAAAGACAAAAAAGGGTAGTCTTAGGTGGGCATCATTATTATCATCATCATCTTCTCCAAAGAAGAATATTCACGCTGGGCTCACTGGTAAAACTCCAGTCTCCTTTGAAGAAGGCTTCTTTTTCTTCATGTCTCCAGGGCCAGAGTAAGTACCTGTCAAGAGAGCAAGACACTGTAGCTGGGATCCAGAAAGAGCACCTGAAGGATCTTTGGGAGATGAGTGAAGGGAAGGGTTAGGTGGCAGGGGATGAAGCAGAGTTCAGGTTTCCTGAGAGCCTAAAACGGTGACTTCAGCAATAGGGGATTCGGGTATTTATCGTCAGCAGCATTTGAGAAGAACTGATTGTACAAACGACGTGTGATCACACAGAGAGCAGAGCTCCCTAGCAGTGGGTGTGTTCACCAAGAGGCAGCCCAGTTACAATCACCCTTATTCATGGAATTATTCATCTGACAGCTGAGAGAAATTAGGACATAGCATGTATCAAGGTTTCAGCATGGGTTTAGCAAGACTTTTCTTGATTTTTGGGGGCGCAAGACACAGAAATGAGGACTGCAGAATGTGGAAGTTGGGAGCAATTTTCAGTAGGTTTCATTGTAGGACCTGAGGGGGCAGATGTTCCCCAGTGTGGGCAGTCACAGGGCTGTGCCTTTGTCATTCTCCCATTTAACATTCTGACTAATGCTTTAGGACGAGAAAGAAAATCTGATTGTGCAATGGCAATGGCATTAACTGAGAGAGATGGTGAATATGAGTGACAACAGACTCACCACACAGGATGCCTTCAACAGGCTGCAACATCAGAACATGGTCAAAGGTTAAATGTTTCAATCCTATTCAGAGGCCTCCAAATTAAACAGTTTATAAGTAATGTTAGAGAGATGTGGCTTGTTGTTCATTTGAAGGGTCAGCAACAACATCCCCATAGAAAACAAACCTAGGGCTCTTGGAGAACCACGAGCTTCCTGTAAGCCAAAGGGGTGATGCGGCTGCTAGCAAAATGTGGGTAAATCTGGACTATAAACACAGTGGGGCCAGCCGTCCAGAGGTCTGAGCACAGAGGGGCGGCCCTACTCTACATGCTTCCTGGCCCAGGTGGAGAGTTTCGTGGTTGGTTCTGGGTAATGTTTTTGAGGAGAGCCATGAGCAGACTCTGGACTCATGGCCAGGGGAAGTATGGGGGCATTTGTCCCACACAGGAAGACTTGGCTAGAGGTGAAGAGTGAGGAGGGTGCCTAGGAACTGTCTGTGGGAAAGAACTGCCATGGGTGGGAGGGAGCACTATGGACTCCTGCTACAGGTTAAAGCCGGGTAAAAACTATAGGAAGACTGACTGGTGGAGCCTAAGAAAAAAAATGTGTGAAAACCTCATGAATCAAGTCATGAAGTGGGAACCTCAGCAGGCACTGATCTTGTCATCTTTAGCAGTAATATAATTATCACATGCCTAATAAGTACCCAGTACTGTGTTAGGAACTTTATATGCATTATCTTACTTAACGAGGGAGATAATTACATATAAAATGTTTAAAACAGTGTCTGGCACAGGTGAATGTGCACTATGCGTTAGCTGTTGTCATTATTGAATCTTCATAATAACCCTATGAAAGAGGAGCCATTATTGTCCCCATTTTACAGATGGAGAAAGTGAAGCTCAGGAAGTTAAGTGACTTACTTAAAGTTGCACCACTAATACTTAGTAAGCCAGAACTTGAGGCCAGGGCTGCCCGACTCCAAAGCGCACCACTGTCCCTAAAGGGTAAAGAAGGACTCATATGTTTGGAGAGGATAGGAACAGAGGCTTCCTAAGCCTGTTGTTCATCTAAGGCTCTGTTCTAAAACTGTGCCTCTTGTCCATCCTGGTCCCCTTTGTTAATAATCTGATTGTTTTTGAAGCCTCTAAATGAGAGGGGATTTTATCCCTGTTGCCAGTCTGTGTTTTTCTGGAGATCACCCAATTACAAGCGAAATGTCCCCTCTGTGATCATTCAGGACCTGTCCCACTGACCTGAATCAGTCTTCCACAGTTCTCAAACCACATGAGGAGTATGGATAGAGGAGGCTCCGGGTTCTGCTGGACTGCCCTAGGCTTGCCGTTGACTCTTGAAGGATTTAGTCACAGACTCTCCAGGCCAGACACTCTCCTCCCTGATAAACCAAAAGATCCAGATTCTCTTTAATCCAGTGGAGTGCCCTGGCCAGCTCATTTCACTTCTTGCTGGTCTGGACCTTCAGCAATGTTCTTTGCCTCATTAAGGCTGTCTGTTCAGTTCTATAAAGGCATCGTCAAGGAAAGGCAAGTGGAGTAGAGACAAATGCAGGAATTTGGGGTCAGACAGGACTGGGTTTGGGCCACCTCACTGCCTCTGCCAAGTATCATTAGGTACACCATTTCATCAAGCTGGACCTTAGTCTCTTAATTTGCAGAACTACAACCTCCACGCCTGCCAGGTTCAAGCAATTCTCCTGCCTCAGCCTCCTGAATAGCTGGAACTACAGGTGAGTGCCACCACGCCTGGCTAATTTTTTGTATTTTTAGTAGAGATGGGGTTTCACCATGCTAGTCAGGCTGGTCTCAAACTCCTGACCTCGTGAGCTGCCTGCCTCGGCCTCCCAAAGTGCTGCGATTATAGGCATGAGTCACCGCGCCCAGCCAGTTATTTTGATACTTATACCACATTTGGCCAGTAAGAGTTCCTCAAACTGGATTCTGTGTAAAGGATGGAGTATGATCCCATCATTTTGTTGAGCTATTTCTTAAATTCTGGCCTAACAAAATGTTTCAGACTCATCTTGTACCAGCCCTGCTCCAGCCCTGGAGTCATCTGTTTTTCTGGGACAGCCCTGGCTCCTTTAGTGGGGAACGGTATTAGAAACAAAAATCTAGGTGCTAAGTGTGCTTATTGGGTTGACTTTTTTTCTTGACTCTTTTAGCTGACGGAATTAGGAAATAAATGCATACATACACACATGTAAATGCACACACAGAAATAGATATATTCATACACACACATACATATACTTTCTAGGCAGCTATACACACACATATACAGTTTAGAAATCATGAGTTCACACGAATACCTCCAATTCCAATCCAGCTTTATAGAGTATTTTATTGCCTTCTGCAATTCTATATTTACATGTTCCTTCTTCCACAATTGAGAATCCTGGCCCTCCAAGCCATCAATATATATATATATACACACACACACACACCAGATATATATATACACACACACACATACACATCTACACACACACACACACACACACACACATATATATATAGTTTGTTTGCTCAATCCTATAATGCATCAAAAATGGTTTCAGAAATGCTTCAGGACATTGTCCTGAGCAAAGATTTTTTTGGATAAGACCTCAAAACCACAGATAGCAAAAGCATAAATTGACAAAAGACCTCAAGTGATCCACCCACTTTGGCCTCCCAAAATGCTGGGATTACAGGCATCAGCCACTGTGCCTGGCCGAAACAAAAATAAGTAAATATTTTTAACAAGAAAATTATTTCCGAATTGCCTCACCCATACTGTTACAAACAAACAAACACTAAAAATGAATTCGGAACTTATTTGCAGTCGTTCTCCATCCCACCAGAAGACTAGTGTATCATCAAACATGGTGTTCCTCACTTCACCAAATTTTTTTGCCTTTTCTAGAGGTTTCTCCTGGGTGTAGGTCCCTGTTCTGAAAGGCAGCTTTGGCTGTTGGTTTTGAGAGCTTGTTTGACCCAGACTACTCTGAACCCTTTTGGAATTTACCAAGTAGCATTTATAGTTGCCCACTGGTTATTAAAGCAAAACCTCTTCTATGCTCTGCTATAGTTCTGAAATTGTCCCACTGTGCTTCTCAGCGGTCACCTGGTGGCTCTGTGGGGATGTCGAAGTTTCTTCAGATAAGCTACTGTTTCTCTCTGCCTCCTTCCAGATCTTGCTGTCATGCAGGTCTTGTGGTTGAGGTTGATTTGCACCTGCCGTCTTGCCTTTTGGGCTTCATGGAAATACCCGGTCATCTAATTTTGTTGGTTTTGCCATCAACTTGCTCTAATGTAGAGAGTCATGGAAGTTCACAAACCATGCTACCACATTCACCATCTTCCTAGAATAATTTGTCTATACTTCTCTAAGTGTTCCCCACATATTTCACTAAGTAAAATTCCATGATAGCAGTATAACAAAGTGCTTAACCATGTAAGCTTCTGAGTCACACCACATGGGTTTAAATCCTGAGCTTACCACTTTCTATCTGGTTGATCCAGGACAAATTCCCTAAGCCTCCGTTTTCTCAGATGCAAAATGATGACAATAATGCCTACCTGACAGGTAGTTTGGGGACATGGAGAAGGGTAAGGGTGGATTCTGTCAAGGTTTCAAGGAAGAGATGAAGAACTTAAGTTTTTCCAGAACAGAGAAAAAATGTTACCCAATTCATCTCTCTGTTGAACATCTCTTCTCTCTTTTTTTTGGCCGGGGAGTAGGGGACAGAGTCTTGCTTCATTGTCCAGGCTGGAGTGCAGTGGCATGATCATGGCTCACTGCAGCCCCAACCTCTGGGGCTCAAGTGATCCTCCCACCTCAGCCTCTTGAGTAGCTGAGAGTACAGGTGTGCACACCACCACACATGGCTAATGTTTAGATTTTTATAAAATAAATAGAACATTATTGAATGCAGATAACAGCTTGGAGCGAAAACCACTTCTGTGGTTATGTCTTCCTACGAATTTCTGATGAATTTTGATGATTTCCCTTTTTTCTTGATAAATCTCACTAATGACTTTTGTATTAGACTTTTCTCCAAAACAACTGTTGGCTTTGTTACTTCTCCCTAATATTGTCCTTATTTTCTATTTCATCAATTTCTCTTCTCATCTGTTATCCTTCCATTACATTATCTGCGTTTGTTCTGATGTTACTTTTTTCTAACTTGAGTTGTATGCTTAATTAACTTTCGGCCTTTCTGAGTTTCCAGTGTAAATAACTAAGCTTATAGATTGCTCTCCCATAATGCTCTTTGCTGCATCTCACAATTTTCAGTTTGCACACATTTTATTATTTATCCATAAGTATTATCTAATTGCATTATAATTTTTAGAAGTATGCTCTGCATTTTCTAGTGTTGCAACCAATAGTCTTGTGCACGAGTCTTTTCAGTTTTTGCCAGTCTCCTTTAGGAGAGATTTTGAGGTGTAGGATTGTAGGTCGAAGTGACTGCTTTGCAGCTTTGCTAAATTTTGCCAGATTCCCCTCCACAAGTGCCTAATGGGACTTTCTTAGCAAGAATGTGTGCATAGCCGAGCTGACATAGTTACATGTGAAACTTCTAAAATTTTGTCTCTAAAGTGGTTATTAAGGTGATTTTAAAATTTTTTTCAATGAGATTAAAAGCCATTTGGTTTTCTTCGTTTATATTGTTTGTTCATGTCTCCAACATGCTTACATGTGATTGTTGGCAGTCTTCTTCCCTACATTTAGAGACTTGTTACATTTTAAGTATATTACAACTTTTGTGATATGCCTGGTCGTATTTTTTTTCCTGTTTACCATGTATCTTTTGTACTTTTTAAATTGAACTTCATGTCACACTGAGGTTTTCTATTTTTATGTAATAAAACATTGTAATTTCATTGTGTTCTCAGGGGCTACCACTTTCAAGGCTGCTGTTGACTTTCTACAGTAACATGTGCTGCATTGATGAGGAGCAGCCAGTGTCTCCCAGGTTTTGTAATAATTGTTCTTTGTTTGTTTCAGATAACCCTGAGAAATATATTGGCTGTCTCCACAGGTTTATGATTTCTTCTCAGGTTTGAAAAATGCCCCCAGCTGAGCAACACGGGACTGACACATTGAGGGAGCAGCTGCAGGACACACCCAAGAAGCCTCCTGGAGGACTCGGGGGATATTTACGGCTGGAAGCTTCATCTATGGCTGGCGTTTTCATCTACGGCTGCGGGCTTTATCCATGGGCTGGAGACTTTATCCACTACTAGGGGCTTCATCTATGTCTGGGGGCTTCATCTATGGCTGGCGGTTCATCCATGGCTGGAGGCTTCATCTGTGGCTGGCGTTTTCATCTACGGCTGCGGGCTTTATCCATGGGCTGGAGGCTTTATCCACTACTGGGGGCTTCATCTATGGCTGGCGGCTTCATCTATGGCTGGAAGCTTCATCTATGGCTGGCGTTTTCATCTACGGCTGCGGGCTTGATCCATGGGATGGAGACTTTATCCATTACCGGGGGCTTCATCTATGGCTGGGGGTTCATCTATGGCTGGAGGCTTTGTCTATGGCTGGCGGCTTCGTCTATGGCTGGAGGCTTCCTCTATGGCTGGCGGCTTCGTCTATGGCTGGAAGCTTCATCTATGGCTGGCGTTTTCATCTACGGCTGCGGGCTTGATCCATGGGATGGAGACTTTATCCATTACTGGGGGCTTCATCTATGTCTGGGGGCTTCATCTATGGCTGGGGGTTCATCTATGGCTGGCGGCTTCGTCTATGGCTGGTGGCTTCGTCTATGGCTGCGGGCTTTATCCATGGACTGTGGGCTTCATTCACGACTGGGGGCTTTATCTATGGGCTGGAGACTTTATCCACCACTGGGGGCTTCATCTATGGCTGGGGGCTTCATCTATGGCTGGGGGCTTCCTCCACGGGCTGGGGGCCTCATCCATGGCTGGTTTGCCGGATCTCTTTCTGAGCCACAGAAACAGATTATTAAACAGATAATTTTATTGAGTTCCACTTTTATAGTTTTTTAATGCTTTTTGTTTCAAAAGTTGTTTGTTGATAATTGTATGAAATAACGAAACCAGAATTACCCCTTTTAATGATTTCCTTGTGTCGATATAGAAAGAGTGGATTTCAGGAAACACTGAGATGCCCGTCTGTGTTTGTGAACAGGTGTGTTGGGTCTAAAGCCTTTGTCTGGTAGCTTTCCAGAAGATCGCCCCGCCTTACACTTGCTTTCTGCGGGTTCCAGAGGCTTCCATTTGAAAGGAGCCTCTCCCTACTCTGCCTCACCCCACACCAGCTCACCTGCAACCCACTGACTTTGTAAATGCTTTCTTCCACCTTCACCTCATTGAATTCAGAACTTTGGAAAATAAAAAATTCTAAAAACGTGGGAGTGGGTATGATCTGGAAATCCCTGCTGTAATATTTTTAATGGAATCTACTAGAAACTATTAGTTTATGTTTTAAATAAAACCATCCCTTAGCACTAGAATATCAAGCCATTCATTTTTTAGCAGAACTTTTAGATATAATTCAAATACCATAAATTTCACCCCATATAGTATACAATTCAATGGTTTCTAATATGTTCACAGAGGTCTGCAAAAATTACCACAATTGAATTTGAGACATTAGTATCATTTGTTGACATCCTTACATGCATACATTTGTAGATATATGTAATTCTAATATCTTGAATATTATCATATTTACCATTGTACTATAATAATATCTGTGTCTTTATATTGCTGTTTTGTTATTCTGAATGACGATGATCTCCAGGTACCTTTATACAGGTTTAAAATACACCTTTTTACAACTCAAGAAATTAAATTGTTTCTAGTAAATCACATAAGAAACACATATGCTATTGTTATAAAAATGCAAATACTGCTTAGGTCTGTAGAATGAAATGTATCACCACCAGCGCCCAGCCCACTCAGTCATCCACATCCACTTACACACAGATAGACATGCCCATGTTTTTACATAATGTAATCCTGCTTTGTGTGTTGTTCCCTGACTGGCTTTTCCACATAAAATAGAATTTGGTGATCATTGCTTATCAGCACATATAGGTCTCTCTCATTTATAGTTGCATCATTATTCGACAGGGTATTTTACCATAATTTGGTCATTTTTCACTGTGGAATTTTTATGTTGGATTCAGTTATCTGTTACCATTACCTACACTATCATGGGCACACCTGTATATTCATCTTTTTGGTATCTTAGTTAAGTGGGTTTTTTCTTTTATGATTGATTTCTAAAAAAATACGGAGGCAAAGTATGAATATTGAATATTTTGATAAAAAATTAAAAATCTATGTTTCAAAAAAATGTAATGTCTTACACTCCCATCATCAGTATATGAGAGTTCCTATTTCCACACACCCTTGATTAATTACAGAGGAAATGACCAATCCTAATGTTGGCCAATTTTGTAAGAAATATTTCCACTTTTAATTTGGCTCTCTCCACTTATTGGAGAGATTGTGCATTTTTGTGTATATTTATTGGCCATTTGTATTTCTCTCTGAGAATTTCATAATGATATGTTTTACTAGTTTTCTAATTCATGTAATGAGATTTTTAATATATTCTGCAAATGTATTTCATATAATTAGCAAGTTTCTTAAGGTCTGTGTCATAACTTTTGCATTTGTTTTGAAGAAACTTTCACTTTTACATAGTTAAATTGCTCAATATTTTTCCTATGATGTCTGGATTTTGTAACTTGTTTTCAACAATATGTCCTTTTAGGGCTTTATTGATTTGTTTAAAGAACGTACTCAACTCCTACATTATTTAGTAATTTACTTTCTCCCATTATAGTACATGGACATCACTAATTCCAACTAATGTAGATCAAATGTATCATTTGAATTTCTGTGTAGTAATGCTCATTATAGATATGTTCTGATTTCTTTATTCCCTATTAGATGGATATTAAGGTTGTTTTTAAAAATTCCCACCACTAATGACTTTTCAATAATCATCAATATACATGGATCCCACTGATGTTTTTGTTTATTTGTTTATATTTCTTCTTTTCTGTAGTATAGGATTCTCAAAGTGGTATAACTGACCTATGATACATTTTAATTATAATTTTAATTATACTGGCAGATTACCTTCCAAAAAATTGATCAGTTAACACTGTTATCAACTACATAAGTAAGTCTCTTTCTATGTAGGCTAAATAACTAAAAGATTTTTTTAAAATAAAAATCCTAATTTGACTGGTGAAAAATCCCACAGGTGCTTTAATCACTTTTTTTTTTCAATGAGTTGCCTATTCATAGCCTGTGTGTATATGTGTGTGTGTTTCTATTTGGCAGTTTATGGTTGGAAACACTCTTAAAAAAGGAAATCTAAGAAACACACAAAATACAAAAATATATTTGATTAGTAAGAAATTTCTGCATATCCAAAAAATTGCTAAAAATATTAAAATTGTAGTCAAAATAGCAGCTCATGAAACAAAGCAAACAAAAATGCTAAACAAAAGAAACAGGTCAGGTGCAGTGGTTCATGCCTGTAATCCCGGCATTTTGGGAGGCTAAGGCAGGCATATATCACCTGAGGTAAGGAGTTCAAGACCAGCCTGGCCAACATGGTGAAATCCCATCTCTACTAAAAACACACAAAAATTAGCTGAGCATGGTGGCAGGTGTCTGTAATCTCAGCTACTCGGGAGGCTCAGGCAGGAGAATCGCTTGAACTCAGGAGGCAGAGGTTGCAGTGAGCTGAAATCACACCAGTGCACACCAGCCTGGGTGACAGAAGCAGCCTGTCTCAGAAAGAAAAGAAACAATAACAAAAAAACTCCCACAGGATTTCCAAGGAGTAAATACAAAAAAAAGACAACTTTGATTTTCAAATTTCATGTGGATGGAGAAGACTTCATAAGAAATAAAAATAGCAAGTTGGAAAGAACAGACGGGCTTTCCTGAATGTGCTGTAGCTATTGTAAACCAGCATATTCCTTGCAGGGACCTGAGTGAGATAAGCTCACCAGCCATTCCAAGAGACTACATCATTGGATGAAGGAAGTTTGATTTCTTCCTGGTTTACATGGAACAACTCATATAAAACCGTTAGGGTGATTTATCATTTGTTTTTAATTTTTTATAGTTGTTAGCAAGTTTTAAGAATTTCCGTTTGATTTCTAATTTGTTGAGATTCTTAAAATTACAAGCAAATGTTGAATTTTTATCAAATGGTTTTTTGTGTCTTAAAAACATCACAGGACTACTGTAAGAAAATCATGAAAATTTGTCTCTGCCTTATCCCAAATGCAAAAATGATTTGACTCACACTTTTCATATAAAATGAAAAAGTATAAAGATTCTAAAAAAATACGAAATAGCATCTTTATATCCTAAATGACACATATATGATATATATATATTTATATAGTGTGTGAGTGTGTGTGTGTATAGTTGTTTTAGGACACAAAAATACTAATCTTGAGAAAAAAACATTGGTCTACATAATTATTGAAACTAGCTGGCATAGCAAAAGTCCCCTTTAAGAAAATGACTTACAAAGCACAGAATGACGGAAAATGCTCACAGTGTGTACATGTGAAGAACGTGTGATGTTGGTCCCGGCTGTCAACACTGCCAATGTTGCTGCCGTCCTCACTGCAGACAACTGTGGCTTTTGTTCAGAACCCTCAGATGCTGAGGGTGGCTGAGCTGACCCTGCCTGGGGCACAGACCCTAAACAGGACAGAGGGTAGGGACTGTGGGTCAGAATCACAGGCCACTGAGGAGAGGGGGTGTATGGAGCAGAGCCAAGTGTGGATCCCCCGTCCCCAGGTGAGGTTCCCCCTCTCCTGTACAGTGAATGAGGAGGGTCAGGACAGGAGCCCAGGGTATGGTTCAGATGTTCAGATGTGACTCTGCTTCCTGATGCTCTGCTGTGGAGCCTGGGCTCCCTGAAGCCTCCTTCCATCTCCCAAAACTTCATGGGAGCAGAGCCACTGTCTTCAAATAAGAGCTTGCCACCTGTCTGCTCCTTGGCCTTTCTGCCCTGGGTTCTCACAGCTGACCCAGTGGGTGGGAGGTGTGTCCTGGTAGGTCAGCATTGCCACCCAACCTACCCAGCGGGCACCCTGATGGCCGAACTCCCATGGAGACTCTGAGTCATTTCCCAACTGGAAGGGGCCATCTCAGGAGTGTCTGCCACTGTCCCACACAGTCCTCAGACTCCAAAGCTGTCCTGCCTCTCTGACACACCTGAGCACCTCAGGTGGAGGCCCCTGACCATCCTGATCTTCTTCTTTTTTTTTTTTTTTTTTGAGTCGCAGTCTTGCTTTGTCACCCAGGCTGGAGTGCAGTGGTACAATCTTGGCTCACTGCAAGCTCTGCCTCCTGGGTTCAGGCCATTCTCCTGCCTCAGCCTCCTGAGTAACTGGGACTACAGGCGTCCGCCACCACGCCCGGCTAATTTTTTTGTATTTTTAGTAGAGATGGGGTTTCACTGTGTTAGCCAGGGTGGTCTCGATCTCCTGACGTTGTGATCCGCCCGTTTTGGCCTCCCAAAGTGCTGGGATTACAGGCGTGAGCCACGGCGCCCGGCCCTGATCCTCCTTTCTAAAGCTGTTCACGATGTTAGAGAGGGAACAGGGAACAGGGCTGCCGGGAATCCTAAACAAAGAGGGTGTGGGTTGAAGGGAGGTCCCTCTGGCTGAAGAGGCTGCAGCCGCTTGCCCTTCAGCGATGCCAGCAGAGCGCGTGTGGCATTTTCTGTCGGTGTTTCCTGGGACCCAGACGCACGGAGTTTACTCACACTTATTAACCCTCTCATCCTCAGCTGCCTAAAGGCCTCTCTTTTGTATTTTTTTCTTTTTTCTTTTTTTTTTTTGAGACGGAGTCTCCCTCTGTCGCCCAGGCTGGAGTGCAGTGGCCGGATCTCAGCTCACTGCAAGCTCCGCCTCCCGGGTCTATGCCATTCTCCTGCCTCAGCCTCCCGACTGGAACTACAGGCGCCCGCCACCTCGCGCGGACCGGCTAGCTTTTTGTATTTTTTTTTTTTTTTTGAGACGGAGTCTCGCTCTGTCACCCAGGCTGGAGTGCAGTGGCGCGATCTCGGCTCACTGCAAGCTCCTCTTCTTGGGTTCACGCCATTCTCCTGCCTCAGCCTCCTGAGTAGCTGGGACTACAGGCGCCCGCCACCGCGCCTGGCTAATTTTTTTGTATTTTTACTAGAGACGGGGTTTCACCGTGGTCTCGATCTCTTGACCCCTGTGATCCGCCCGCCTCGGCCTCCCAAAGTGCTGGGATTACAGACGTGAGCCACCGCGCCCGGCCAGCTTTTTGTATTTTTTAGTAGAGACGGGGCTTCACTGTGTTAGCCAGGATGGTCTCAATCTCCTGACCTCGTGATCCGCCCGTCTCGGCCTCCCAAAGTGCTGGGATTACAGGCTTGAGCCACCGCACCCAGCTTGTTTATAACCATTTCACATCATGTTTCCCTCCGTCTCTCTGAGTCATCAACTCAAGAGTAAATAATGTGGTTTCACTCTGACTTCCAAATCATCTCTACAGATACTTAAAGAATTCCTAGTCTGTTTGCATTTTTTAAGTAAATAATTTTTCCTCTTTGGGCCTCATCTGGTTTTTTATTTTTTGTCAGGCTTAAACATTTAATTTTGTCCATGTGTGCATATGAACCCCTTCCATTACTTCCAACAGGTCAGCATTGTTTGAACTATACTTTAGTTATAAACCCTGGTGCTGAGCAGCCAGGTTGCTGCCGATACAATGTTACCAGTGAGGACTTCCTCCTGTATATTTCCCTCCATCTCTGAGCCAGAGTGGACTTGCTGCGTGGGGGGGTGCACACTTAATGTTCCGTGTGCTGAGGCACTTCCCTCCGGATGGCTGACCCTGTTAATACTCCAGTTGTGAGCGAGCGCTTCTGAGGCTGCACAGCTTAACTGAAAATTTGTTTTTATTTTTTAAAATTGCGACACTTGTCAGCTCAACACTCACTGGTTTCATGCCTCACTCAGAAGTAACTGCACGATTCTAGGGCATCCAGAGGAACCTACAGGTTTTGCCTGCCTCTGCCCTGGCTGGCTGATCTCCAAAACCTCTCCCTGGCTCCATACACCCCCCTCTCCCCAGTGGCCTGTGATTCTGACCCACAGTCCCTCCCTGCTCTGTCCCGTTTAGGGTCTGTGGCCCAGGCAGGGCCAGCTCAGCCACCCTCAGCATCTGAGGGTTCTGAACAAAAGCCGCAGTTGTCTGCAGTGAGGACAGCAGCAACACTGGCAGCGTTGACAGCCAGGGCCAACATTGCACATTCTGTGCTTTGTAAGGCATTTTCTTAAAGGGGACTTTTGCTATGCCAGCTAGTTTCAATATTTATGTAGACCAATGTTTTTTTCTCAAGATTAGTATTTTTGTGTCCTAAAACAACTATACACACACACACACACTACATATATTTAGGATATAAAGATATTATTTTATATTTTCCTAGAATCTTCATACCTTTCATCTTATATGAAGAGTGTAATTCAAATCATTTTTGCATTTGGGATAAGGCAGGGACCAATTTTCACTATTTTCATACAGTAGTCCTGTGATACTGGAGTGCAGTGGCACAATCTCAGCTCACTGCAACCTCCGCCTCCTGGGTTCAAGCGATTCTCCTGCCTCAGGCTCCTGAGTAGCTGGGACTATACATGCTCACCAACACGCCTGGCTAATTTTTGAATTTTTTTAGTAGAGACGGGTTTCACCATGTTGGCCAGGCTGGTCTCAAACTCCTGATCCCGGGTGATCCGCCTTCCTCGGCCTCCCAAGGTACTGGGATTACAGATGTGAGCCACAACACCCAGCCTCCATCTCATATTTTAAATAGAAATAACTTCAATTTTTTATGTACAGGAACACATACTGCTCTCTTTTAACTGGGAAAATCATGATAGCAAATTGTGTAAAAGACATGTCAAAAAAACATGAATTAAAAGCCAAAGTCTTCTGAATACTGTTGCCGAAATCCAACACAATACACTAGCAATCTTGATTCCCAGGTTTTTTGGGATACATGTGCAGAATGTGTGGGTTTGTTACATAGGTATACATGTGCCATGGTGGTTTGCTACACCTATCAGCCCGTCATCTAGGTTTTCAGCCCTGCTTGCATTAGGTATTTGTCCTAACGCTCTCCCTCTCCTTGCCCGCAACCCCGACAGGCTCTGGTGTGTGATGTTCCCCTCCCTGTGTCCATGTGTTCTCACTGTTCAACCCCCACTTATGAGTGAGAACATGAGGTGTTTGATTTTCTCTTCCTGGGTTAGTTTGCTGAGGATGATGGCTCCCAGCTTCATCCATGTTCCTGCAAACCACACGAACTCACCATTTTTTTATGGCTGCACAGTATTCCATGGTGTATGTGCCACATTTTGGTTTTTTAAAGGAAAGACTGGAGTTTTTGATGTGGATATAAATGCGGTGGGATGAGGACAGGACCCCTACTGTTTATGGTGCTGCTGGGGAGGGTGGTGAGAAGGGACAGGGCCATCAGGTTAGTGGAATGAACATTTGGGGAAAGAGGGGAGGAGGACTTGTGTGGTCCTCAGGGGCAGTCCTGCGGTGGGGTCTCCAGGCTGTAGCTCTGGGGGAGTCCCTCTAAGAGGAGAAGGGACTTGACTCTGTGCCTTGTCCCTGCAGGGCCCAGGGATGAAATAGGAGTCTGAAGACACTGATCTTTGGTTTGGAAGAAATGAACACTCTGTGCCGGCGCAGCCGCTGCCCGTCCTCAGCTAGGCCTTAGTCCAGGTGCACAGACAGTGGCTCAGATCAATACTGAGTGAAGCGGGAAGCTTTATAAACTGAGTCCATTAAGCTCCCACTCCAGGCCAGGTGCCACTTATCAGTTAAAGGTCATTAACTGCTCACCCAGGGTTGGTCAACTGGAGGGAAGCTAAGCGGTTACGTGACAGTTTGGGATGTTGCTGTCTAATACAGTTGGGTATTAGAAAATCTAATAAAATTAGGTGTCCGTTGGCTGCAGGGGTCTGTTGCAGACAACTGATCACTGGGAACATGTAGGCCACGGCAGCTGACTGTGAGCCTGCTAGGAAACGATTGCCCTGTTTTGAATCACCCTCGTGCTTCAAAGGGGCTTCATTTGAGGCAAACCACATCCTGTTTTGGGTCTGGGATGGAAAGGAAGAGACAGAGGCCAAGTCATGTGTCCAAGCTCTTTTCCAGGCTCAGGCACCTATTCCAGGGCATTGGCCTTCCCTGAAACCTTGGGTCAGGATGTCTTGAGACAGTCAGGGCAGTTCACGTTTTGGGGGTTCCAGAGCACGATCTGGAGGTCTCAAGGGTAAAGACATCTCTGGCCCCAAGGCCTCAGGTGCATCACACACCAGTGCGGTGACTGGGAAGTTGCATGACCCCCTTAAAGAGAATGTCTTTAACTGTAAAGTGCAGGCCACAGCTCCCGCTCTGCCTGCCCACAGGGCTGACGTGGGGCTCACAGGAGACGATGGCACGTATTGTCCATGAGTTGTAAAGCCTCCCACACAGGCAAATGAAGAAAAGCCAGCCTCCATCCTCCCCTGCCCTGGAGCATCCACGTCCCCTCTCTGGTCACCTGCTAGCAAGTGTGTAGTTTTTCTCTCAGGCATTTAATGATGGAGAGATCGTGGAGCATTGAAGAATCAGCCAGTTTTTCTAAAGCTTTAACTCTGTTCAATGATGTTCAGCCTCATAATGCTAACAAGTTGACCCTAGTAAAGTGTTTAGACAGCAGTGCAGAGAACCGGAGGCTGTGGGGGTTGCAGGACTGTCTTGGGTCCATGTGGCTCTAAGTGGAATTGAGCCCAGGCCCTCAGGCCCCAGCCCCCATGCTCAGTCACTCTGCTCAGCTGCCTTTCTGGACCATTTCATCTACATAAAGGCATTTTCCACACAACTTTTCTCTTAGGTGTTTTTAGTGCACACGGAAACACAAGATCTTCCTGAAGCCCAGTGTTGGCTCAGAGGCTCTGTCAGGGAGTCAGTGAACAGTGGGATCAACCATTTGAGCTCTGCATAAATTATGGTCCATTTTCTCTGGTCTTCTGCCAACAAGATGTCAGCAGCTCTCTTTACTGTGAGTGCGTTTCCCAGGATCTTAGCTGATGAATTTGAGGAGAAAAACATTTTCCTTCTTCAAGAATCTATACAGCCTGAGTCCAGCAGCAGGTCAAGAAAGGGCCCCCGACCAAGCACAGGTGCACCTGCAGATGGTGAGCTGCCGGCACTGTGGGTACTCAACGCTTACGTTGATTCAAGAATAATGATTGCAGGTTTGTTCCAAAGTTGCATCTTTAAAATAAATCAATAAAAATGCTGAGCCATATTGTTATTCATGTAAGAAAATTTTAATTTACTATTCAATCAGTAGTGCTTCAACCACATAAAGATACATTCACAGCTCAGCTTCGGTTCACATTTAATAGCAAAATGCATCTGAAGTTCATGTGTAGACATTAACTGATTGTTAAACATTTGCTGAAATAGATCTGCCCCTACAATAGCATTGCCAAATGACTCTTTAATAGACATTATTATTTGGATAAGTTTTACATTAGCAAAAATATAGAGCAGATACTGAAGTTAGCAGGTGCCCCGCCCATTTCCTCCACTTCCCCCATCATTGACATATTAGTATGGTGCATTTGTTATGGTTAATGAACATATATTTACACGTTATTAATTACATTCCTTTTTTTTTGAGACGAAGTCTAACTCCATCACTCAGGCTGGAGCGCAGTGGCGCGATCTTGGCTCACTGCAAGCTCCGCCTCCCGGGTTCACACCATTCTCCTGCCTCAGCCTCCCAAAGTGCTGGGTTTACAGGCATGAGCCACTGTGCCTGGCCTATTAACTAAATTTCTTAATTGGCATTATGGATTTCTCTATTGTGCATTTTCAGGTTTTTTTTGTTTTTGTTTTTTTTAATTTGCAATGTCTTGCTCCACCTTGCATGCACTCAGGGGGAATCGTTCTGCTGCTGAGAACCCCCTGTGCTTCACCTGTTACTCCTCCTCTCTTTTCCTGCTGAGTTTTTGCTTTTCTCTTTTTTTAAAAAAAAAATTTATTTATTTATTTTTGAGACGGTGTCTTGCTCTGTCACCCAGGCTGGAGTGCAGTGGGGTGATCTCAGCTGACTGCAAGCTTAACCTCCTGGGTTTACACCATTCTCCTGCCTCAGCCTCCCCAGTAGCTGGGACTACAGGTGCCCGCCACCTCACCCAGCTAATTTTTTGTATTTTTAGTAGAGACGGGATTTCACCATGTTAGCCAGGATGGTCTTGATCTCCTGATCTTGTGATCCACCTGCCTTGGCCTCCCAAAGTGCTGGGATTACAGGGGTGAGCCACCACGCCCAGCCTTCTTTCTCTCTCTCTCTCTCTCTCTCTCTCTCTCTCTCTCTCTCTCTCTCTCTCTTTCTTTCCTTAGACCAGTCTCACTCTGTCACCCAGACTGGAGTGAAGTGGTGTGATCTTGGCTCACTGCAACCTCTGCCTCCCAGGTTCATGCCATTCTCATGCCTCAGCCTCCCAAGTAGCTGGGATTACAGGTTCCTGCCACCACATCTGGCTAATTTTTGTATTTTTAATATAGACGGGATTTCACCATATTGGCCAGGCTGGTCTCAAACTCCCGACCTCAAGTGATCCGCCCACCTCGGCCTCCCAAAGTGCTGGGATTACAGGCGTGAGCCATTGCACCCCACTGGAAACAGCTGATTTTTTAAATTGTCTCTAGAATTTGCCTTTTTACAAAATGACACATGGTTTGAATCATAGAGTACGTAGCTTCCTCAATAGACATTAAAGGTCATGCCATGTAGGTCCATGGTGCCAGCACCTTGCTCGTGAACGTCCCAGCCTCCAGAACTGTGAGAAGGAAAAATCTGCTGTTTAAACCACCTAGCCCACGGTATTGGGTTTTTTGTTGTTGTTTTTGTTTTTATTTTTTTTTCCTGGAGACAGGGTCTCGCTGTGTTGCCCAGGAAATCAGTCTGTAATCTGGGATCACTGACTTGCTGCTGAAAAATCCAGATGGAAAGAAAGGCAGGGCTTTCCTGCAGGCTTCAGTCTGGAGATCTGACTCCAGCTTCCTGCTGGGCACGAGGCAGGCGTGGTGAGAGGAGTGGTTTTTGCAGGTACAGAACCGTGGCCTCATTGTACAGTCCTTGGAGCAGCCATGTCCCTCTAGGTGGGTGGGTTTGTGTGCATGGGGCTCTGGGGGTCTGCGGGTGTCGTGTGGTGTGACTGTGAATGTGAGTTGGAGTGTGTGGGCGGGAGTGTGTCTCCTCAGGGGATGTGTCCCACCTACAGAGCACAGGTGCCGCGTCAACATTCTCCAAGGGAACCCCACCGCCACTGTGTGCTTTCTACACATTGACCGTTCATGGCTCACCACAGCCTTGCCCAGGGGTTCGCTTTCCAGCTGCATAAAATGAGGCAAAGAGAATGACCCACGCTCCTGAGCTTCTCTTCAAAAGAGCTGCAGGGTGAGTGGTGGGGGGCTCATGTGGAAGCTCAGGACGACTGGGTGGCATTCATCACTCAGCAGTGGGCTCACTGGCCACAGTGCAGGGGTGATCCACCCCCATGCCTGTGCCTGAAAATACTTGGGCATGCGGAGTTCCAAGACACCACCTGGTTAAAAGGCGGCCCCTGTGCTCACATAGCCCAGGCCTCTGTCCATATATCACAGATTTGCACCCAGCCATTAGCCTAAAAAGCCCAAGTCATGGAAACAATAGAAGGGTGGCGTCAGAGAGTGAAAAAAATGAGGAAGATGGTGAAAGGGCACAAAGTTTCGGTGATGCGATGAGTACATTCTGGAGACCTGGCACACAGGATGGTGACCACAGTTCATAGTGATGAACTGCATGCTCGAGATCTGTGAGAAGGTGCACCTCGAGTATCCTCACCACACATACAAATGGCAACAATGTGAAGTGATGGGCACATTCATTAGCTTGATGGTGTCATCATTTCACATTGTTTGCATATATCAACACTTCACATTGTACACTTTATATATACACATTTTTAAATTTTTCTATTATGCCTCAATAAAGCCAGGAAAAAATCCTCAGAAATATTCGAATTCTGTGAGCTACCCATGAACACTGATGAATTAGAACCGGCAGGACCCCTGGTGGTCAGTGAGGCCCATCAGCCTGGTTGAAGCTCCCTGGTGTAGCTGAGTTAGAGCAGCAGCTCCCAGCCCACACCTCCCTCTGGAAGGAGCTGCCCTTCCTGCCTGTGTGAGCAGGAGTGCCCCTGACCAAGGAGCACACACGTGGGATGGAAACGCAAGCCTGCGAGCAGAGCTATCGCATGGGAAACACCGGATATTTTTAAATGACCTGACATTGCATTTTCAAAATATCTTAACTGATTATCTTGAAGAAATAGGCTTAGTGAATAAATATAATACAATGTTTTCTGGGGAATTAGACCCAGGCCCCCAAAGTAAGATTGCTTTCCATCAATCACAAAACCTTATGTGACAAAGGAGAAATGCACTGGTGGCATATGCAGGTCCCTGGAGGCTGAGGTGGTCTAGCGAGATGTCAGGGAGATACTGGCAATTCAGCAGCAGTTCAATGTGGCGGGAGAGGTGAGGGGCGCTCTTGTTGCATCACAGTGTAGAGATGGGCACAGGGGAGATTGAGCATTTCTTGTTTTTTTTTTTTGGATGGAGTCTTGCTCTCTCGCCCAGGCTGGAGTGCAGTGGTACCATCTCCACTCACTGCAAGCTCCACCTCCCGGGTTCACGCCATTCTCCTGCCTCAGCCTCCCCAGTAGCTGGGACTACAGGCATCCGCCACCATGTCTGGCTAATTTTTTGTATTTTTAGTAGAGACGGGGTTTCACTGTGTTAGTCAGGATGGTCTCGATCTCCTTACCTCATGATCCCCCCACCTCGGCCTCCCAAAGTGCTGGGATTACAGGCTTGAGCCTCCACTCCTGGCCCATTTCCTGTTGCTTTAGGTGGCCTCTAGCTCCATAGCTGAGGACTCTGAGCCTCATCCCAGTCCTACTCCTCTTTTCTAAGCCTCTTCCACCCAGGAGGATGGCCCAGCAGCAGCGGAGCCCATGCAGCAAACCCACCACGCCCATGCACGCCAGTGCTGCGTCCATCTCAGGCTAGGGCCCCGAGTCATCCAGAAGCAACACTGTCTGTCAATACACTGCCAGCCAGCCACTCTGTCCTCCTGGCCTGCTGAGAGGCTGCTGGAGGAAGAGTCCCACCTCACAGCAAGGAAAGATTGCCCGTTTTTGTCCAAAATAGACATGACACTTGGTTGTTTTATTTCATTTCCAATTGATGCATGTATGAAAATCAGGCAATATACACAACATGTGATACCTACTGTTTCCTGACAAGACAGAATCAATCACGAATGGCAGCCTCAGCTAATAAACAAACTGCCTGGGAGAGGGCCTGTCCTCAGCACCTGTACTCCTTTCTTCTGGGACTGAGAATTTTCCAGTTGCCGCCAAAACAGACTTGGGAGACCCATCCTCCAGGGAAAGCTCCTGCATGTCCTACGGGTGTCCTCACACTCACTGCGGGGTTTTGACCCAACCACAATTTCCCATCTGTTTTTCTAAAGCAACCAAGAGAACAAAAGACCTTTTCCGACAGCACACAGCAGCACCTGAGCCTCCGTTTGCTGTTCTGTGATTATGACACAGAAGTGATGAGAAGGGAAGAACGTGATCCCTTTAAATGATATGGAACAGGGGAAGGAAAGTGCTGGGGAGAGGAGGGTGAGGTCCCTGGCTAGGGCTCCACCCCTACAGACCTAGATGAGGACAGGCACTCCTGCTTTTGTGCCCAAATGTTGCATTTCCCAAGACCACCCTGGCCTGCGACGTCCCCATCCTGTGCCTAGAAAAACCCCGAGACTCTAGCAGGCACACACACACAAGCGGCTAGATGTCAAGAAGAGCAGATCAGGCAAAAGAAGACACAGAGGCAGCTGGACGCTGAGAGAAGCATATTGGTGGAGGAACACACAGGTGGCTGGACGTCGAGAGGAATACACTGTCAGGCACCAGCACATGGGCAGGCCACCTACAGAAGCAGAATGATGCAGAGTCTGGCCAGGATGGTTGAAGAAGAGTCCCACCACTGGAGAAGAGTCAGGCTGCCAATAGCCTGACTCCAGGGGAAAACCACCTCCCTTCTGGCTGCCCAATCTGCTGAGAGCTACTTCCACTCAGTAAAAGCTTGCACTCATACTCCAAGCCGATGTGTGATCCAATTCTTCCGGTACACCAAGGCAAGAGACCCCGGGATACAGAAAACCCTCTGTCCTTGTGACAAGGTAGAGGGTCTAACAGAGCTGTTTAACGTAAGTTGCCTATAGACGTCAAACTAAAAGAGTAAACAGTAGCACACGCCAACTGGGGCTTCAGCAGTAAACATCCACCCCTAGACACTGTTGCGGGGTCAGAGCCCCTCAACCTGCCCATCTCTATGCTCCCCTAGAGGTTTGAGCAGCCGGGCACTAGAGAGGCAAACTGCACCCCCATCAGACACCCTGCGAGGGGGACAAGGGAACCTTTCCCATTTCAATTACAGATCATCCCAAGAGTGAGTGAAAATGGGGCATGTTCTGGAATCACTCACTTGCTGAGAAAAAGTCAAGGTGACATGGAAAGTGGAACTTTCCTTTTGGCTTTAGTTGGAAAAGCCTCCTTGATTTTGGGTTACTGTTGGGGGTGAGGATCAGGGAAGTGGTAATGGAAGTTGATTTTCCAGATAAAGAGTGATGGCCATGTTTCAGGGAACAGCTGTACTCCCCTTCGGATGGTGGGAGGCTGGCGTACGGGGCAGGTGCTCTGTGTGTGAATGTGTCCGCTGTTCTGAGTGTGCCTGTGTAGTAGTCCCTGGATTCATTTCCCCTCTAGCAGCACAGCCACTACTGTCAGTTTCGAAATGAAAAACTCCAATCTCCATGATTGGAAGTATATACATATTAGGAGATATATTTAACATTTATCCAATCTTACACTTCTTTTTTTTTTCTTTTTCTTTTTTTTTTTTTTGAGATGAAGTCTCACTCTGTTGCCCAGGCTGGAGGGCAGTGGCGTGATCTTGGCTCACTGCAAGCTCCGCCTCCCGGTTCACGCCATTCTCCTGCCTCTGCCTCCCAAGTAGCTGGGACTACAGGCGCCTGCCACCGCACCCGGCTAATTTTTTTGTATTTTTAGTAGAGACGGGGTTTCACCGTGTTAGCCAGGATGGTCTCGATCTCCTGAACCTGTGATCCGCCCGCCTCAGCCTCCCAAAGTGCTGGGATTACAGGCATGAGCCACAGCACCCGGCCCCAATTTTACACTTCTTATGTGTGCAGTTCATGACACTCCAGGCTGTGGCACAGGGCCAGGGGAGACGAGGGTGGGCTCCTGGGGACAGCGAGGTGTTCCCTCCCCTCTGCTGCAGCTTCCCTAATTTTCCAGCATAGGGTTTGCAGGGCCATGCTCTTCACTCTGCTTACAAGTTGCCCCCAGCTGTGAACCCCTCTAGGACCTGGATGTGACCCACTGTTTAGCCCCCACTAGGGCCTCACAAAATGACCTATACTTGCGCCTGTGCACAGGAAGTGCCTATTAGATGAAAGGTAACACTTGTCCATTGATAGCTACTCTGCAAGGAAAAACCAGGGGAGGGGAGGTGATGTCGCCCGCATCTCTGGATCCCCAGCGCTATGCTCTCCAGGGTGGAACTCATTAGCCAGGGGTGTCTATTTAATTTTTTTTAATGTAATATCTAGTCCCTCATCATACTAGGCACATTTCCAGTGCCCAGTAGCCCTGCACCCAATGCAGAGAGAACATTCCCATCCGCACAGAACAGTCTTGCAGCAACAGCTCTGACCTGGCACAGGGTCTGTTTATTGGATCACGGACCTGAAGCCTGCCCATTGCGGCTGTAGCCCCACATTGATAAGGCTGGTGGTGAGAGCTGTAATGATCCGGAGGACAGGGGAGTGGCAGGTTGAAAGGGGGTCCTCTCTAGATGTGAAAGTTTGCACATGTGAGCAGTGACTTGGTGAAGGCCTCTGACTCCAGAGAGCTCAGGTAAGTTCTGAGAAGGTAGAGGATGGAGCAGGGAGTTGCTGTGGGAGCCAGCGTGGCCTCTCCTGCAGCAGGGAGGCCGGGTGAGCTCCTCTGGGTAACACCTTTCTTGCTGCTTTGTGTCTCCAGAGTTTGGCCACAGGAGACATGATTCCAGCAGTGACAATGAAGACACTCCAGGTAGATGTGCACACTGGAGAGAGGGCGCCACGAAGAGGCTTCCCAGGGGCAACCCAGCCAGGCCTGCTGCTTCAGAGATGAAGAAGGAAGAGGGGGATGAAATCAGAAAAGAAGGAAATATGTGTAATTTGTAAAATGTTAATGATACAATTTAAAAAGCGATTATGCTTGTGGCTTCTGAGTGTCATGTTTGTCATCCTTTCTTGCTTTGCTTCTCAAACATTATCTTTCCCACATGACCTGCTCTTTTGTGCCTCTGCCACCACCAAATATCAAACACTAGGGTTTTGTTGGCTATCATCTCTTGAGAACTGAGCATAGAGAGATTGGGCTGGGTTTGGTGCTGGCCTGCACTGCAAGATATCCATGGGCACAGTTCTCTCTCAGACACTAGAACCCGGGGACCCAGCTCTCCCAGTGCGCTTCAGGTGGGGGTTGGACGTGGACCTCTCCCATCTGCACTCCCAGGTCTTGTAGCAGCAACTTGGTGTTTCAGTCCCCCCTGCTTACTTCTGGTTTAACAACACTCCTGTGGTCGTGGAACTTCAAGAATCAGCCTCAGTGTGGAGCTGTTATAGCAAACTCAGCCCCTTCTATGATGACCTCTGGAGCTGGGCCAGCCCCTCCAAGTCCTGAAGTGGGTGGGGGGCTCGGCCTTCATCACTGCACACAACTCGGTCATGGAATGCAGGCTGTTTCTGGAAGAGCAATTGTGAGTGACCCCAATCCAATTGTAAGAACCATAAGGCATCTCAAATGACACTGGTTGACCAGTAATATTCAGGCATTTGGGAAAGCATGTTCAGCTCTGAAGAACCATTGTGATGGACACCGTCACATCCACTAATGTCCACTCCTTGCACTGCCTAGACACACTCATTTCATGGAGTAGTTTCTCCAGGAATCTCTTTGGCCTTTTTTCTCAGAAAAAAAAAAAAAAAATTGTCAAGAGGTTGTCAGTGGAAGGAGTCACAGGCCCTGCTGGTCTCCAGCTGTAACTGACGCTCACTGCCCTCCTCCCCCACTGCCCTTCAAGCTGCCCCTGCCAGACACTGAATGTGCATCCACAAAGCCATGTGTGGATATCCTAACCCCCAGTGTGATGGCCTCAGGAAGCACAGCCTCTGTGCAGTGATTAGATCATAAGGGCTGAGCCCTCAAAGAGCCTCCCGTAGCTTCTCCCATGCCCACTCTGCAAGGACACAGCAGAAAGACAGCGGCCCATGAAGGAGGAAGCTGTCCTCATCCGGCATGGCCTCACCCGGTGCCTCCATGTTGGACTTCCCAGTGTAAGTAAATTTCTGTTGTGTGTGCGCCACCTAGTTTACGGAATTTTACTACAGCACCGTGCATGGACCATCTACGTCACTGTGGAGAGACTCGCTGTGTCGCGGAGCACAGTAACACCCGGCCTCCTGCTTGGGCTGGGCCGCGTGATGAGAAGGCAGCCTTGTTGCCAAGCAGGCAGCCTAAAATCAGACAGGGACCCCTGGGCCCCGGTTGCTGGTGTCACCTATGAGACCCTGGGCTAATAGATTAGACTGGGCTTCTGTTGGACGCAGTGGGCAGAGCGGCTGGTGATGATGGCCCCAGCACTGCAGCCACAGGGGACTGTGACCGGCCCTCCAGGAGCTGTGGATAGTGATGCTTCCTGAGTCACCACAGCCTGGGAGGCGGCTCCTGAAAACAGATGCGAGACCAAAAGGTCAGGAGAGGAGACGGGACGGGAAGGCTCAGTGTTGTCTGCCCTCACCCAGCGCAGAAGCTCCCTTGAGCTGCGCAGGCAGCCAGGACCATGAGAAGGAGAGGAGCCCGGCCATGGCGTAGATGGCCCAGTACAGTGCTGTTCTAGACCTGCTCCCGCAGGGCCATCCCCAGCTCCCGGGGTCACACCAGGTCCCTGCAGGATAGGAGCTTCCAGACAGAGGGCCCGCACAGGTGGGAGAGATGAGTGACAGCCAAGCTCAGTGGCTGGCTGGGAGGCAGGTGCATCCTGGGTGAGTTTATCAGGGCAGCATGGCAGGTGCTGGATGACAGCTATGCAGTTGGAGGGGTGGGAGACAGAGCACAAGTCACTTCTACAGGTTTGGGCTGAAAGGGGCAGTAAAGAGTGAAACTTTTATTTTTTAAAAATCTGGTTTTCTTAGAATACAATTGAACATTTAGAAAACTCCAAAAAGTATAAACAAACTACTTCTTTTCATCCTTGTTTTGAATAATCCATATTTTCCTGTCATAAGTAAGCTTTGTTTGGAAACTGGAAGCCACTGGCGTGTGCGGTCTGTCCTCACATCAAGCAGACACCTGATTTGTGCTGAGGTCAGAGAAGCAGCACCTACTGACCCCAAGTTCCACATGAACCCCAAGTTCCATTCTGAAGAGCAAACCCCAAGTTCTGTCTTCAGAATGGTGACACTACATCAAGGTTCTCTGACATTTTAAGGAATTGGGTACTGACAGCTTTTACTTAATGGCTTTTTACTACATAAAAAGCACTTTTTTGCTAGCTTAATCATCCAATACTATCAAAAGGTTTTAAAATTATTTCACTGATGAGAATTGAGAGGTTCATATCGGCGGATGATTTGCTCATCTCCACAGTGGGGAGGTGGCAGCTCATAGGTGTTCCTTCTATTGGTTAGCCTGCAGATTCATGAAAATTGGAGGGGAGTAGAATTTATTTGTGAATTCCCTAGTACACATTTTATCATGACCACTCTGAAGTAGAACTGACATTTTATTGTGGAGTGGCGTGCTTCACACTGCACCTCCTGTGGCATGTATGATGAAGTGATTATGTATGAGAGTGTACCTCTGTGGATGGAGCCAAAAAATATCTGCTGAGTCAGCCCAGAGGAACCAAACCATGGCCTGGACTTTGACAGTGTTTGAGCTTTTCTTTGCTTTTCTTCTCCCTCCCTCCCTCCCTCCCTCCCTTCCTTCCTCCCTCCCTCTCTTTTTTTTTTTTTACAGGGTCTGGCTCTGTCACCTAGGCTGGAGTGCAATGGCACATTCTCAGCTCACTGCAACCTCCGCTTCCCGGGCTCAGGCCATCCTTCCACTTCAATCTCTTGAGTAGCTAGGACTACAGACGCACGCCAGCATATCCGGTTAATTTTTTGTGTATTTTTAGTAGAGATGGCGGGGGTCTCACTATGTTGTCCAGCTGGTCTTGAACTCCTGAGCTCAAGCAATCCACTGGGCTTGACCTCCCAAAGTACTGGGATTGCAGGCGTGAGCCACCACACCTGGCCAAGTTTTAATCTCATTGAGCCTAAAGTTATGCTATTTATTCAGCCGGAGCACAAACTTTGTATACAGGGATAGTAAATCATTTAGGCCTCGCCATATGGTGTCCGCTGCATTCATTCAACCCAGCCCCGGGAGCCTGGAGAGCGGCTGAAGCGGAAGGCGGCGCAGAGAGAGGCACAGCCACAAGGCCACAGTCACAGGCCCCCAGCTGCTCCCGGGCCTGGGCGCGCAGGGCAGCTGCGGAGACACGAGAGTTCCAGGCCGGCCAGGCTCGGCCCAGCGCGGTCGCCCGGGGTCTGCAGGGGCGGCAGGAGCTTGGCAGCCGGTAAGCCTGCGTCGGCGGGCAGGGAAGAGTGCGCTGCAGCAGCGGGATTCTAGGGGCGCCTCCTGCTCCCGAGGAGGCGGCCTCTTCCTCGGGGGACAGGGGACTGTCCCAGAGCCAAGGTTGGGGCTGGGATGTGCAGTGCGACGCCGCCACCCTCGCCACCTCCCATGCAGCGGCCCCCGGGGTCTCCGCCAGAAGGGCTCTCCCCAGGGTGCGTGTCTGCCGCCTCCAAATTTAGCAGAGGCGCCCCAGGGGGCTTGGTGAGGCCATTCAGCCCAGGACGAGTCGGAGTCGGGAGCCCGGACTCAAGATTCCTTGCAGACTAAACGTCTCCGGCCAGTGAAGGAGCCGCAGCGGCGTCCTGGGCTCCTGGAGACGCGGTTCCACTCGGGCTCGTCTGTGCCCGGTCCGTTTCGCCGCGGCCCTACTGGGCAGGCAGGGAGGAGGAAGCAGCCCTGGGACGGCTCCGGGCAAGGCCGCGTCGGATTGAACCCTGCGCCCCTCGGCTGCCGGGGACACCTAGAAGCGAGGTGCGCGGGCTGAGGGCCAAGCTGGCGGGTTTCCCTGAGTGTTCTGGCAGAAATGGGGACGTCTTTTTAGAGGCTGGGGCTCCTGGTTCCCGCCTCCCGAGCGCCTGCGGGAGAAACGGAGTCTTCCTCTTGTCCAGGGCCTGACGGATCCGCTTCCCGAGGATCGCCTGGGCTGGGGCGTCCCGGGGTAGGCGCGCAAGTGAGGAAACCTCGCTCACAGACAAAGCTGCGCGGCTGCCGGCATGGGGCGTGCCCCTTTCCTTCTTCTGCTTCCTTCCCCAAACTTTAAGGCGCCCGGGTTCCAACCCAACTCAGAAACCTGAGAGGACTCTGCGCGCCCTCTCTGGCCTTCTCCAGACCCACAGGCCCTAGCTGCCTGCACCCCCCTCCCCGCCCCCCGCCAGTGGAGTGGCTTCTACTTAGCAATGTGGGGCGGGGACACTCCAGGAGAGGCCATCGCCACTGCCACAGCTGCCAGAGGCCCTGGTGGCGGCAGGGGCGCGTTCACGCCCTCACCGCCCATTCTGCCCGCCGGCGCCAGGGGTCCCCGCTCCGCCCGGGCCAGAAATGGAGGCGTGCCCCACCTGGGGACTGCTGCCCTCGCCCTGAGCACCTGAGCCGCTCAGAGGCCACAAGGGTTCCTCCTGGCCCGCCCTTCCCAGCGGCCAAAGCCCGAACCACAGGCCTGGACGGGGGTGGGTTCATCTGGGTACCTGGATCTTGATGGGACTTGTAACAGAAGATTTTCAAGGCCAACTTTACCTTCACCTAAGTCAGTAGTTCTCAAATTTCGGCGCGCATCCGAATCCAGATGGCTTGTGAAAACTGGTGGCAGGCTCTTCATAAGATTGTAGCCGGACACGGTGGCTCATGTCTGTAATCCCAGCACCTTGGGAGGCTGAGGCCTGCGGATCACAAGGTCAGGAGATCCAGACCATCCTGGCTAACGCGGTGAAATCCCATCTCTACTGAAAATTCAAAAAATTAGTCAGGCTTGGTGGCACACGCCTGTAGTCCCAGCTATTCCGGAGGCTGAGGCAGGAGAATTGCTTGAACCAGGGAGGCAGAAGTTGCAGTGAGCCAAGATCGTGCCATTGTGCTTCAGCTTGGCAACAGAGTGAGACTCCATCTCAAAAGAAGAAACAAATTAGCTGGGCATGGTGGCTCAAGCCTCTAATCTCAGGTACTTAGGAGGCTGAGGCAGGAGAATCTCTGGAACCCGAGAGGTGAAGTTGCAGTAAGCCGAAGTTGTGCCCCTGCACTCCAGCCTGGGCAACAGAGCCAGACTCCGTCTCAAAAAAAAAAAAAAAGAAGAAGAAGAAAACATCGGATTCCTTTACACAATAACGCCCTGCTCCTGGGCAGAGCTCTCACACCAGTCCCCTCCCGAGATGGAGTCACCCTATAAACAAGCTCCCTTTGGGGCCAGCACCTTCTTCTTGTGCCAGGATGGTGAGAAGGCACAGGCTGCTTTCTTAGAGAGCCTGTGGGCATGGGACTCACTCAAGTCACACCACTGGGAGCTCCTAAGTCAATAGAGGAGAAACAGATGCCTGAAAAGGCAGGGGGAGCTTTCCTAGGGGCACCTGTGAAGGCCGGCAGTGATGCAGGTCTCTGCAGCACATGCTCTGTGCACCCTGGAGAGGACTTGCTTGTTTGCCTGTTTCCTTGGACCTGATCCAAATGTTTGGGTTAAGCCTACAAAAGCCGAATTAACAGACCAATCTGGTTTAAGGAAGACAGATAACATACACAACATACCGCCAGGATGTCTTTTGTCACAATGGCTCCTGGCTGACATTTGCTAAGATATCACCTAATGTACTTTATTTTATTTCTTATTTTTTATTATCATTATTTATTATTTAATTTATTGAGATGGAGTCTGGCTCTGTCGCCTAGGCTGGAGTACAGTAGTGCAATCTCGGCTCACTGCAACCTCCTCCTGCTGAGTTCAAGCGATTCTCCTGCCTCAGCTTCCTGAGTAGCTGGGATTACAGACACACGCCACTGTGCTGGGCTAATTTTTCTATTTTTAGTAGAGATGGGGTTTCACCATGTTGGCCAGGCTGGTCTCAAACTCCTGACCTCAAGTGATTCGGCCTCCCGAAGTGCTAGGATTACAGGTGTGAGCCACCGTGCCCAGCCACTAATGTACTTTAACAACAACAAATAGATGAAGTCTTGCTATGTTGTGCAGGCTGGAATGCAGTGGCTATTCATGGGTGCAATCATAGCTCACTGGCCTCAAACTCCTAGGCTCAAATGATCCTCCCGGCTCAGCCTCCCAAGTAGCTGGGACTAAAGGTAAGTGCTAACACGTCCAGCTACCTAATATAGTTTTGCTGTCCTAGATCCCATGCAGATCCCACGTGACACTGAGTCATCAGGCTGCTCCTGGCTGCGAGAGTTTCTTAGGCTTTCCTTGTATTTGATGACCTGGATAGTTTAACGAGGACTGGTCAGGAATTCTGTAGATGCCCCTTGACTGCACTGTCTGATGTTTTTCTCAGAGGTAGACTGAGGTTTTGTGGAGGAAGATTGCAGAAGTAAGGGCCCTTCTCATCTCATCTTACAAGGCGACATGCCATCAGCATGACTCCTCACTGCTGGTGTTGACCTTGGTCACCTGGCTGAGGTGTGCTTGTCAGTTTCTCCACTGCAGTGTTCTCCTTCCCATTCTGTACTCTTCGGAAGGAAGTTGGGACAGCGACCTTGGTGCATTTAAAATTTTTGGCCAGGCGCAGTGGCTCACACCTGTAATCCCAGCACTTTGGGAGGCCGAGGCGGGTGGATCACAAGGTCAGGACATCAAGACCATCCTGGCTAATACGATGAAACCCCATCTCTACGAAAAATACAAAAAAATTAGCTGGGTGTGGTGGCAGGCACCTGTAGTCCCAGCTACTCAGGAGGCTGAGGCAGGAGAATGGTGTGAACTCGGAAGGCGGAGCTGGCAGTGAGCCGAGATCACGCCACTGCACTCTAGCCTGGGTGACAGAGCGAGACTCCGTCTCAAAAAAAGAAAAAAAAAAATTATATATAGGCTGGGCACAGTGGCTCACGCCTGTAATCCTAGCACTTTAGGAGGCCGAGGCGGACGGATCACCTGATGTCAGGAGTTCAAGACCACCCTGGCCAAAATGGCAAAACCCCATCTCTACTAAAAATACAAAAATTATAGGCATGGTGGCAGGCGCCTGGTAATCCCAGCTACTCGGGAGGCTGAAGCAGGAGAACTGCTTGAACCCGGGAGGCAGAGGTTGTCGTGAGCCAAGATCAAGCCACTGCACTCCAACCTGGGTGACAGAGCAATACTCCATCTCAATCGATCAATCAATAAAATTGTTACCTATATAAAACACCATTAAAAATTGACATTATTCTATGCAGCCAATAGTTACTTAGATTTACCCACGTATTTAAACATTTACTATCTTAGCCATTTTGAGGCAACAAGAAGTACATCCTCATGGCTGGGATGCTGATACAGTGTGGATGTTGTCCTCTCCAAATCTCAGGTTGAAATTTGATCCACAGTGTTGGAGGTGGGGCCTGGTGCCAGGTGTTTGCATGATGGGGGTGGACCCCTTATGAATGGCTTGGTGCTTGCGTTAACAGTCAGTTCTGCCTTTATTAGTTTCGATGAGAGCTGGTTGTTAAAGAGAGCCTAGCACCTTCTTTCCCTGCTCCTCCTTCCTTTCTCTCTCCATGGGATGCCTGCTCCCTTTTCCCTTCTGCTGTGAGTGGAAGCCTCCTGAGGCCTCACGGAAAGCAGATTCTGGCGCCACGCTTCTTTGTACCAGCCTGAAGAACTATGAGCCAAATAACCATCTTTTCTTTTTCTTTCTTTCTTTTTTTTTTTTTTTCAGAGACGGAGTCTCACTCTTGTTGCCCAGGCTGGAGTTCAATGGCAGGAACGATCTCGGCTCACTGCAACCTCCGCCTCCCAGGTTCAAGCGATTCTCCTGCCTCAGCCTCCCGAGTAGCTGGGATTACAGGTGTGCACCACCATGCCTGGCTAATTTTGTATTTTTAGTGGAGATGGGGTTTCTCCGGTGTTGGTCAGGCTGGTCTCGAACTCCTGACCTCAGGTGATCCACCTGCCTTGGCCTCCCAAAGTGCTGGGATTACAGGCATGAGCCACCACGCCCGGCCACCATCTTTTCTTTATAAATTACCCAGCCTCTGGTATTCCTTTCTAGCAATGCAGGAAATTAAGACAGATACCAGCCCCACCATCCATCTCCAGGACTGTCCTGGGCAGAACCTGTGGTCCCCTCTGCTGGCCTCGTCATTGGCACCTGCACAGTGGGTCCTGGATTGATGTTACTCATTCCCTTTAGCTTCTCCTCTTGGAAGGAAAGGCACCAAGGGCCCTCCCCACTCTCTGCTCAGCATCCTCCAGATAACTGGCCTCCAGGCCACCCACCCGGGGACTGACCTCCGGTCACCTGGGGCCCTGCTGCACCCCCAGGCTCCTCCTCTGAGGTCAGGTGGTTTTCACTTCTCTGGCCTGAGTCAGGGGCTGGTGGGTGGGGGCAGTGGCTCCGCACTGGGTTCATCTGTTAAAGGGCAGGGGTGGGGTAGCTCCCTAAAAGGAGGGGCAACAAGGATGGGCACACAGCAAAGTTGTGGGCGTGTCTGTCACAGGCCAGTGTCCCTGGATGCCTTGTCTTGGGCGGGGTGGGGCTGAGGCAGGAAGCCTGGCAGGCCACAATGCCTGAGGCCCTGGCCCTGGGCTTGTGTCCCTAGGGATGCAGTGAGCACAGACCTCACTCTAGGGGGGCCTGGCCCACCAGAAGCCCAGCCCTGGCCCCTGCCACCAGCCTGTCCTTCCTCAGCCCCTAGCTCCAGCCAGATCCCCAGAGATCAGCAACCCTTATGACCAGCAAGGCCAGCCCCGCCCTCCTTCATCTCCCTCCTCTTGCCCGCACAGCCTGGACAAGGAGTGAGGTGTGAGGGTAGCTGTGACACAGTCAGCTCCCCTGGGCCAAAGCCCCAGAAACCCTGCTTCAGGGCCCAGGCAGTTCCAGGGGCACAGCCCTCAGCACAGAAGGGCCCAGGCTGTAGGTGTGGCCTGCGGCGGAGGGTGGAGGCCTGGGAAGGGCTTGAGGGACTCAGAGGTTGGGTGGAGGCCTGTTGAGAGCCAGCCGGTGACCACCTGCTCCCGAGCCAGCCCTCGGGCCCTGTTCTGCAATGGGTTCAGCTGCCCTGTGTTAGCCTTCCGGGCCCCAGCCCAGGTGGGAGGATCCTGGCACACCTGCTGGCCGCAGGCTGCCCTTCCTCCTCCTCAGGCAGAGGAGATGCCCACTATGCACTGTGCAGCCAGGAGCCAGGGTGAGCTGAGCCCCCACCTGCTGCCCCAGGGGGACCCTGCCACATCTCTCTTAGCCTAACTTAGCTGTGCATTAAGCTCCCCCCTACCCTGCACTGGGCTCACTGGGGCCCCCTTGTGGCTGCTCATGGCCTTGGCCCCACAAGTGGGGTCCTGATTTCCACACCGCCTGCTTTTGTCCTCTGTGGGCTTTTGTCCTCTGTGGGCTTTTGTCCTCTGTGCCACCTCCTTGGGTGGCAGCCACCACTTGCTGTGCTGAGCTACTTCTAAACCCCATGGGGGGCCGGGTGCGGTGACTCACACCTGTAATCCCAGCACTTTGGGAGGCTGAGGTGGGCGGATCACCTGAGGTCAGGAATTCGAGACCAGCCTGGCCAACATGTTGAAATTCTGTCTCTACTAAAAACACAAAAAATTAGCCGGGCATGGTGGCGGGCACCTGTAATCCCAGCTACTCGGGAGGCTGAGGCAGGAGAATCACTTGAACCTGGGAAGTGGAGGTTGCAGTGAGCCGAGATTGCAACACTATACTCCAACCTGGGCAACAGAGCGAGACTCTGTCTCAAAAAGAAGAAAAACAAACAAACAAACAAAAACTAAACCCCATGGGGGAAAATACATTTTTTCATTTATAGGGTCTTACTGTTTCACGTGCGGAGCATCGCAGGACACATCTGTTCTGACATGAAGGGCCCCAGGTCACTGGAGGCAAGAAGAGGGATCCTGAGAGGCCACCTGGGAAAGAGAACCGAAAGACAGTGACAGTGGTGACAACGATGACAGCAGTGATGATGACGGCTCACACCTCCTGTGTGCTGGGCACCGTTCTGGGCACTTTATACAAACATACAAACCAGTGAAGAGAGCAACTGTCAGTGTCAGAGGAGCTCTGGGGACATAGAGATGTCTCACAGTGGGGCTCCTTCCTCCACCTCCCCACAAAGCCTTCGGGTGCGTTTGTGTGGGAGTAGAGTGTGGGGCATGCAGGCCTGAGAGCAGGGGCAAAGCCTGTCCCTTTGGGGGTCACTTCACATTCACAGGGACGCTGGGGCAGGCCTGGGATCCCCCATCACATGAAGGGAATGACCAGGGCTCCCAGAGCTGGAGCACAGTGCCCGGGCCATGGCCGCAGCATGACCTGGGCTGGCTGGCTTGGACTGGTCACCCCGTACCCACTGCACCTGGGTGAAGCACAGGCCCTGTGGGCACAGCTGCCCTCCCTGGGGCCCTGGGTGGTGCTGGAGGGTGGATATCGTGGCCTTGATGGTGATGCTGGAGTGTCTGCATTTGCCCTGAGCACACAGATCACCCTCAGATTTGCCCCTGTCCCCTAGAGCCCATACTGGTGTTTGGGAGGGCGGGAAGCAGCTCAGCCTCCATCCTAGCTCCCATGTTGTACCCCAGCCCCTGAGGCTGCCCGGGCAGGCTGCCTTCCTGAGCCCCAGCTTGGCCTGCAGCAATGGTGCCTGCATGGGACGGTGGTTCTTCTCCATCCCAGAGGGTCACAGTGCCATGCCCCCTTTCGCAGCTACGGGGTACAGTGTGTTGCCCCTCTGCCTGCCCTGAGGAAGTAGGTGTCTGGGGCCCTGGTGGAAGCCAGAGTCTGGGTTTGTGGAGGAGGCTCTGTGGAAAGGATGCCTTACACCAGACGGACTTGGTGCCCCGGAGCTGAGCTCGGTGTTGATGGGGACTTTCTATGAGCTTAAAGGGCTTCAAAAATGGACCCTGAGTCCACTCGGCCATGGCTGCCCTGCCATGATAGTCATCATGGCAGGGATGACCAAGGCCACTCACAGGCCGGGTCATCACTCAGGGTGCTACGTGGCCAGCCAGGAGGATGGGCTCTGGCCACAGTCCCCAGCAGGAGAGCAGCCTCAGCCAGAGGTCAGTGGCAACAGCCTGTGTGGGCCTCTCAGGACCCAGGGCCCTGGGGTGGGCAGGTCTAGAGTTTGGTAGGGACGCAGGGAGGTGGCTGCCCTGGCTGGTGGGTGAAAGCTGCTAGGGCCCCAGGGCCAGAGATGCCGGGACTCACACCATATTTCTGGCGTTTCATCTTCTCCCCAAACTTGAACTTACCAGTCTCTAGCTGGTGCAGGGTCCCCCAGAGCTCCTTGGCCTTGGGGCAGAAGTGGTGAGGCTTCGCTGACTAAGCCTCAAAGACAGGGCCAGGCCCCTGGAGTCCTCCAGCCACCGAGGAGCACGGCCCTTGGCAGCCTGGGGAGCAGTCACCAGCCCCTGCAGGGCCACCCCCGGGGCTGACCCCTGCAATACCCACCCCTCACCTCACTTTGTCTTCACTGAGGTGGTTGACGTTGAGTGGCTTGCATCTCTCAGCGAGAATCTTCTTTGTTTCCCGTCTGTTTCTCGCCTCCCTTCTGGTCAGCCTGTAGGGGACAGGCCCAAAGAGAGGGACTCGGTCTCAACAGAGCGCAGGGCATAGCCCAGGGTGAAGATGCCCCCGTGCTCCCCGCGGGGCATGCACCTTGGCCAGACAGCGGCTGTACTTGGCTCCCATGGAAAACAGAACCTTCTTCAGGTCGTTCTCTGCCCTCCTCATGGCGACCTCCTCCTCCTTTCTGACCCTTTTCTCCCTTGGAGACCCTGTCCCCAAGACACTCAGGGATGAAGGGAGTGCTGTGCTTTCTGGGCAGGCTTTAAAGACCCACCCTGGGCTTAGAACTGCCTGGAAGGGGCCGGGCGCGGTGGCTCAAGCCTGTAATCCCTGCACTTTGGGAGGCCGAGACGGGCAGATCACGAGGTCAGGAGACCGAGACCATCCTGGCTAACATGGTGAAACCCCGTCTCTACTAAAAAATACAAAAAACTAGCCGGGCGAGCT
>NW_022680795.1:0-73247 GCF_009764315.1 Trachypithecus francoisi
GTCATTTTTCCTGCTCTCGTTCACCTAATGAAAAAGATATCTGCTTCTCCTTCACATTCTGCCATTACTGTAAGATACCTGCTTCTCCTTCACCTTCTGCCATTCTTGAGGCCTCCCCAGTCACGCTGATCTGTGAGTCAAATTAGCCTGTTTCCTTTATAATTTACCTAGTCTTGGGTGTGTCTTTATAGCAGTGTGAGAATGGACTAATAGACACAGTAACTTAATAACAAAGGTATTATTATCCTCAATTTACAAAGAAAGAAACAGAACCAGAGAGAGAAATAATTTGCTCACAATAGCAGAGCCAAAGTTGCTGTTGTGAGGAGAGCTCACAAAAACACGAGCAACTTTGACTCCAGGGATAACACTCTTGAATACAACAATAAAAGCCCTTTCAAACAGAAAAGAAGTTACCTTTAACATCCATTCTTAAAAATTCAACAAAAATGAAAATGGATACATTTGTATTGTTATATATGTATATATGTGAATGTATATTATAAATAAGAAATACTTCATGTAAGCCAGAAAAAAAAATTATTTTAATGAATAAAATTGAAAAGCAGGTCAATTAATTATTGTTTGCAGATAATATATGTGTTTATTTAGACAACACAGGCAACTGAAAGGCTATTTTACAAATCTATTCAGGTGGGTAGGCAAAATTCTCAGATGACCCTCAGGTTCCCAATTCAGTGCACACCTGCTGTGTATCCTTCTCTCTGGAGTGTGAGAAAATGTGTGCAACTGTGGTGGAACATTATTCATGTAATTAGGTTACTAAGGTATTGGCTTCCTGTTTATCATAAGAGAGATTATCTTTATTACAGTAAACTTAATCAGACGTGTTTTTAAGAAGAAGGGTACATCATAGAAAAACACCTCTGTTTCCCTGAAATTAATCAAACTTCTAGGTAAGCCAGGATGTAATCTGCTTATGGTGGCCACATGGCAAGGGATATATTTGTATATTGTCTCTATTTTTGCCTTCAACATGTTGCTTTCAGAAGGAAGAATAGGAGGATCCTACAGCAGAGGAAAAAGAAGGGATCTCATTTATGCAAGAAATAATCACCCCTTAAGTGAGACAGCTTAAGAAAAACAGAGACTGGGGGGATGGGGGTGGGTGCCCAAGATGGCCGAATAGGAACAGCTCCAGCCTCCAGCTCCCAGCATAAGCAATGCAGAAGATGGGTGATTTCTGCATTTTCAACTGAGGTACCAGGTTCATCTCACTGGGGCATGTCGAACAGTCGGTGCTGGTCAGTGGGTGCAGTCCAATCAGCGAGAGCTAAAGCAGGGCGAAGCTTTGCCTCACCGGGGAAGTGCAAGGGGAAAGAGAATTCCTTTCTGTAGTCAAGGGAAACTGAGACACACAACACCTGGAAAATCGGGTAACTCGCACCCTAATACTGCACTTTACCAAGGGTCTTAGCAAATGGCATACCAGGAGATTATATCCCATGCCTGGCCTGGAGGGTCCCACGCCCACAAAGCCTCCACATTGCTAGCACAGCAGTCTGAGATCTAACTGCAAGGCAGCAGCGAGGCTGGGGGAGGGGCTCCCACCACTGCTGATGCTTAAGTAGGTAAACAAAGCCTCCAGGAAGCTCCAACTGGGTGGAGCCCACGGCAGTTCAAGGAGGCCGGCCTGCCTCTGTGGACTCCACCTCTGGGGACAGGGCATAACTAAACAAAAAGCAGCAGAAACCTCTGCATAGGTAAATGTCCTTGTCTGACAGCTTTGAAGAGAGCAGTGGTTCTCCCAGCATGGAGGTTGAGATCTGAGAACAGAAAGACTGCCTGCTCAAGTGGATTCCTGACCCCTAAGTAGCCTAACTGGGAGACATCCCCCACTAGGTGCAGACTGACACCTCACACCTCACATGGCTGGGTACACCTCTGAGACAAGGCTTCCAGAGCAAGAATCAGACAGTAACACTTGCTGTTCAGCAATATTCTATCTTCTGCAGCCTCCCCTGCTGATACCCAGGCAAACGGTCTGGAGTGGACCTCAAGCAAACTCCAACAGACCTACAGCTGAGGGTCCTGACTGCTAGAAGGAAAACTAACAAACAGAAGGGACGCGCACACCAAAACCCCATCAGTATGTCACCATCATCAAAGACCAAATCTTGGGGCCCGTGCCGGGGGTGGTGGAGAAAGAACAGACACAAGAGACAAAGACAAACAGAGAACATGGCAGCCGCACCTAGAGCCTCCACCTCACTTTATTTATACTCCATAAATCCCATGTCAGCAAAAATAACACAATGCAAAACAAACTTTCTGCACCCAGATATAACCTTCTGCTTAGTTCTTTGTCTCTACGTTCTTTCTTATTTTGTCTGCCTTCTTGGCGCCTACTAGAGTTCATTAAAAGTTCAGCTAGAGATAGTATCCTTGACTACTGGAGTTCATTAAAAGTGCAACTAGCTAGAGATACTGTCCTTGAGCCTTATCCATTCTTAGCATATTGTTTTCAATGGCCCCTGCATTTCCCCCTTTTTTGTTTTGCCTCAATCTAAGAAAGGTAGCCCATACTTGTTCCTGTTTTTTCCTTTGTTTTTGGATGCGACGGAGGGAGCATTGGATTACCAGGAGAAGTAGACTCAATCCAAGCGCCCAAAGCAATATACTTCCAGAGATTGTAGAAATCCATGTTTTCATCTGAGTCCATGGATTAAGAGCAGCAAGGCGTTGACCCAGCTCCTGCATAGTAGCTGCTCCGGACAATACATAGAATTGTTGAAATGCTTCAGAAATGTTTCGAGTGAGTTCTTGGATGTCCAAACTAATATATTTATGGCCTATTAATAATCTTTGGATTTCAGTCCAATTCTGAGAAATATTAAAAGGCACAGGTGTTACGCAAAATTGAGTGGAGTTCCAATCACATTGCAATGTTACTCGAGTACTGAGGACAGTGAGCTGATCTCCAAGCCACGTTAAGGCTTGCTCCACGTTGTCCAATCCTTCAGCGAGTTGAGAGTCAATGTTCTGTTGTTGAAGCCACAACCGATGAGATTGCTCATGCCATTGCTGCACAAATTCAGCATTTTGTATGCTTTGATGTAGCACGAGCCCTGCCATAGCCGCAGTGGAGGCAATGGCAACAAGGCTCATTACCAAGGCAATTATAAGTCCAAGGGCATGACAGGTCTGCTGAAGGGAAGTCCAAATATAAGTCTCAAGAGGTGATGCCCCCACGGTCATGTAAGGTTGACAGGTAGCCAAATTTCCTTACGAGCCCTGAGGATATAAATATCCCCCGTAAAACTGCGCCACCAGGAATGATTGAGGCAAGACAAAAATGTACACGTATCTTTACAATTAACAATCCCTGTATCATTATCCCATGTTAAATTCCCCGCTAACAATAAATAAGGCTTTTGGACACAAGCAATAATATATCGAGAGATATTCCAATGTAATTGAATATGAAAGGGGTTATTCGGGTTAGAAAGATTAAGGGACATATTCCCCACAAAAGTACTAATGGCATCACCTGCAGCTAATAACTTCCAAAGATGACTTTGTACTTGTAAAGAGTATCTAAGATGAGGCATAGGTGGCGAGAAGCCTCCTTCACGCCATACCAAAGTTTCATTACCGTCAGCAGCAATACTTTTATTTACCGGTGCCATTTCAAAGGTATGTGACTAAATTTTGTTTGAAAATCACCGTGCACACTCCAATCAATTACTTGCAGCCCATTATATTCTAATAAAATCCGGGGCTTAGTTCCCCAACAATGTTGCCACTCCAATAGCTCAATATTAGGGGAAACCTCTGGAATAGGACAAAAAGGTAAGGAACTAGGAATAGTCTCATTAATATATACAGTATGATTATAATGAAAACTTCTAGTTACAATAATAACAGTATTGGCAGCCACATGGCTATGATTATAGTGAACAGCCCAAGCTTCATGCGATTTCCAGAGACAATGAGGACTATTTCCCATGCAAATCGGAAGTCCTTCCACTCCAAATTGGTATGTGCTGTTTATTATTCCCATTTCCCGTTCTATGTTGTCCTTGTCCATATAGGGGGACAGCATCCAAGTAGTGTCATTGGTGAAAACCTTAACTTCTGCCTCCCCCCAGGTGACTCCCTGATACAAGGGTGGAAAGGGAATATAAGTCCAATATTCATACAAAGCCTCACTAAGGGAAATAAGTCCCCCGCTGAGGCACATCCAACAAAGGAAGAGATGCATGCTGAGTCCAGTTTTCTTTTCAACAGGGTTTCAATCGCCTTGTAGGAAACCACTCAGGTCTGCTCCCTGTAAGGACAAGAGCATAGCCCCGTCCCTGTTTTAGAACTTGCCCCTGTGCATACTTACCTTCTTCATTAGGATACCAAACCTTTAAATTGTCGGCGGGGACTATCGTCGAGGGAGGTGAGGAAAGATGAGTTACGACAGTGGAGTCCTGCAATTGTCTCCATTGATTCAAAAAATTTAAGGTAAACAAAACCTTTAAAATCTGATTTCTGGGGGACTCATTTCCCCCTTTTTGTTTTAGCAGTTGAGTTTTTAAGGTTAAATTTGCATGCTCAATGATGGCTTGACCTTGACTGTTGCCCAGGATACTGGTGAGATGTTGAATATTGTATTGCTGTAAGAAAACTTGTAACTTACGAGAAACATAGGCAGGGGCATTATCAGTTTTAAGTATTAGAGGAATGCCCATGATGGCGAAACAAGCTAAGAGATGAGTAATAAGAGAATCAGCTTTTTCAGATGGCAAAGGAGTTGCCCATTGAAAATGAGAGAAAGTATCAATGGTATGATGAACATACTTTAATCGTACAAAAGAAGGGACGTGTGTGACGTCCATTTGCCAAATCTGATTAACTTGAGTACCTCGTGGATTAAACCCAGGATGGAAAGATGGAATGCTCAAAGGAGCACAAGAAGGACAAGCTCGAATAAGAGAACGAGCTTGTTTACGAGTTAAATGAAATCGTCGTTGAAGGCCAGAACTATTAGTGTGATGTAGAGCATGTTCTTGTTCTGCAGCCTGTAGGTGGCCAATTAAAAGTGAATCAATCTGAGTATTACCATGAACTAACGGTCCAGGAAGTTGAGAATGAGAACGAAGATGAGTGATGAATAAAGGAGCTCAACAGTGGCTCAAAGTAGAAGACAACAAAGAAAAGAGTTTTTGAAGAGAAGAAGTAGCACAAAAAGGTAGAGTGGCTTGAGAAATATAAGAAGTAACATATACGGCGTATTGAGAATCACTAACAATGTTACAACTGGTGGAAGGGAAATCAAGTAAGACCATGAGAATAGCAAACAATTTTCCCTGTTGCACCGAGGGATAAGAATAAACTGTAACTCGAGATTGATGAACACTCCAATATTCAGCTTTACCATTACTACTAGTATCAGTGAAAAAAGTAGGACCTTGAACAGGAAATATAGATATTGGTGAGAAGGGCAATACAGAATGCTGCCTAAAGAATGAAAAAATCGGAGACTTAGGACATTGGGTAGAAAATTGTCCGACAAATGAAGCGCAAGCAACTTGCCAAGAATCAGAAGTGGCAAGAAGATAAGTAATCTGACTATGAGTAAATTGAGAAATAATGAAGGAAGGATTTCCTCCCCAGAGTTGTCGACAGTGATGTCGTCCTTTGATGATTAATTTAGCTAAATGATCAATATAAGTAGTCAAGCATTTAGATGTTTTGTTGGACAAAAATCCATTCTAACGGCCAATTTGTTTGATGAATCGTTCCTGTGGGATAATGTAAAGTATGAAATAAACAAAAGGAAAGGGGAATGTCGGGAAGGATATAATGTAAATGGGCTTTTTGAAGCTGCTCTTCTACCAGCTGGGGTTCCTGTAAAGCCAAAGGATTTAAATGACGTGGGCTGTCCAAGTGACTGTTTCCATTTAGAATAGAAAAAAGATGTTGTAATTGATACGTTGGTATTCCTAAAACAGGACGCATCCAATTAATGTCTCCTAAAAGCTTTTGAAAGTCATTTAATGTTTTTAAATGATCACATCGAATTTGAATCTTTTGGGTCGAATATTTTGTGGTCCCAAGGCATAACCTAAATATTGAATAGGAAAATCCACTTGAATTTTTTCTGGGGCTATATTAAGTGAATATAAAGAAAGCTGAGTTTGTAATGATGCAAAAGCATCTTGCTGCTTTTCTTTAGTAGGTGCAGCAAGAAGAATGTCATCCATATAATGACATAAAAGAACAGAAGGGTGACACTTTCGAACAGGATCCAGAGCCCGATGGACAAATTCTTGACACAAGGTAGGGCTGTTTAACATTCCTTGAGGTAAAACCTTCCACTGATATCAAGATGGTGGCTGAGAATTATTAAAAACAGGAACAGAGAAGGCAAAACGCTCACAATCCTTTTGATCCAAAGGAATAGAGAAAAAACAATCCTTTAAATTAATAACCATGAGCAACCAATCTTGAAGAATCATAAAAGGGTTAGGAAGGCCAGGATGTAAGGATCCCATGGGTTGAATACATGCATTAATAGCACGAAGATCTGTTAATAGTTTCCATTTACTTCTTTTTTTTTTTTTTTTTTTTTTTACTTACACGAAGACAGGGGAATTTCATGGAGAAGTATTAGGCTCTATATGGCCTAAGGATAATTGTTCCTGAACCAAGTTTTCCAAGGCCTTAAGCTTTTTACTTGTTAAAGACCACTGTTTAATCCATATAGGAACATTAGTTTTCCCAGTCAAAGGAAGGGCTTGAGGCTGCTGAACAGTGGCTACATGTTTAAAGATTTTTCAAGGGGATTGTGGCCCATGCAGAACATCATATTCTTGGCAGAATTAGAGACATGAGGAATAGAAACAAAAGCTCCAAATTGTTGCAATAAATATCGCCCCCATAAATTTAGGGCAATAGGAACAATATAAAACTGAACTTGGGCCACTTGGCCATCCGGCCCTCGGCAATTTAAGGATTGAGAACTTTGATACACCTCAGAGGCAGAACCTAATCCTGTAAGAGAAACAGCAACAGGCTGTTTAGGCCACTGCAAAGGCCATTGATCAGAAGTAATAATGGAAACGTCAGCTCCAGTGTCAACCAAGCCCTGAAAAATTTGTCCCTCTACTTCGAGGGGAAATAAGGGTTTTTGTTGAGTTACTAAAGTTTCCCAAAAAATATGTTTACCTGTGCTTCCAAAACCTCCGGTTCTTTCTTGCCTCCGTGAAGGAAACTGAAAATAGGGTAGTACAAGGAGTTGTGCAATTTGCTGTCCCTCTTTCAGGGATATAGGTTTATGAGCCTGAGCCATAATTTGAATTTCCCCTTTATAATCAGAATCTATAACACCCAAATGAACTTGCAAACCCTGTAAAATGCTACTACTGCATCCTATAAGCAATCCAACAGTATGTGGAGGTAATGGCCCAAAAATACCTGTAGCCAATTTAACAATCCCCATTTCTGGGGTGAGTTCGATGGCCTGCAAAGTCACAACATCAGCAGCAGCGCTACCAGAAGTAGCAGAAAAAAGCTGAGCTACTAAAAATTGGGAGTTAACATTGATTGAATGGCTTGCTGATGCTGGACCCCCAAGCTGACTGGGAATTGCAAATGAAGAGGGCTTGTATTGTTGTTGTTGCCCCAAGCTGAAGGGCCCCTTTGCAAGTTTCCTGATCCGGAGGTTAAAAGATTACCATCTTTGTCCACCTTAGTGTGACATTCATTAGTCCAGTGTCGCCCTTTGCCGCAACGACGACAGGGCTCAGTAGGAAGCTTTTTAAATTCTACTTTGGAGGAGTCACTCCTATTAGAAAACTTACGGCACTCCTTTTTAAAATGACCGGTCTTTCCACATTGGAAGCAAACTCCCTTTTTTCCTATAAATGCCTTAGATAAAGCTCCAGCAAACAACTGAGCGTTGTAGGCAGCCCCTCCCACTCCTGCACAGGCTCTAATAATATCTTCTATTTGTAAGTTTCCAGCAGCTTTTAGAGGATGCAACAACCTCTGACATTCCTGATTAGCATTCTCAAAAGCTAGTGTGGTTACCAGGATTTTGCCTGCTGCCCCGTTACCCACAGTCTTTATTACAGCATCTTGGAACCGAGCAACAAAATCAAGATGAAGTTTATTGGCACTCTGCAAAACCTTAACAAAAGACAAGGCAGCTTTCCGCGATGATTCTACTTTACACCAACCCTTTAAAAACAGTCCTTTAACTTGTGCTAATGCCATATCATCGAGTCCAGATTGAGCCGCTACGGTAGCAAACTGACCAGTATCTGTTCATTGCTCCTCTGTTGGCCCTGGAGGATTTTTAGCAGCAATACGGCGGGCCTGTTCTTTGGCATCTTCCAGCCACCAACTGCATGGCTGAAGCCACTGAGAGCAGTCCAAAACAGCCTTCCCCAAAGTCTCCCAAGCAAGAGGCAAAAACAAATTCTCAGAGGAGAAAGAATCTAGAAGCCCCATGACAAAAGGAGATTGAGGGCCATAATTAGCAACAGCTGCCTTCATTTCTTTAAGAAATTTAAATTGAAGAACATTATACTGCACATTTATACCCCTTGAGGAAATTGGTCATTAGGACCAAAAGGCTGCCTAATAACGGGGAACAATTGTAGAGGATCCTCATCCTCTTGAGAATCCAATACCTTAATTACAGCTTTAGCAGTAGAAGTGGGAACAGCAAAATCTGTGCCTGAACGAGGCAGCATTTCCACTGACGGTGGCGGTGGGGGAAAACTGTCCTCCTCCTCCGCCTTAGGTACTGATGGGGGTGGATGAACCATGGGAAAAGTAAAAACAGGAGTGGGTGGAGGAGAAGGTTGGGGGGGAGATAACTGCAATTGTAAAATTTGTTGTAACAATTGAACAACCGACTGAAGCTCCTTTTGAATTTCTGATTCCTTTTCATGAGACACATTATCACACAAAGGACCTTCTCCTTCAGTTACAGAATTATCTAAAGGAGGGGAAATGGCTATCGGAGACGTCAAAGACTCCTCATCCCCGCCTTCTCCCTTTTCAGAGTCTGTCTCTAAGAGCTCCAAAGCCTGAGTAATAGAGGCACAAAGGGCCCACAAAGGTGCTGACATTACATCGCCGCGCTGATGCGCTTGACGAAGGATCTTAACAACCTATTGCCACTCTCGCTTATTTAATTGTACTTCAGTTTGATATTGAAACCAAGAGCAATGTTGTTCCACATGAGCAAACAATTTCCGCAAAGTTCTCTCTTTTGCATCAACCCCAATCGAAAGTAAAAGCCCTTGTAATAATCTTAAATATTCTGAGGCCAAGGAACTGGAATTCCCTATAATGAAAGCTTAAGAAGGTTCCCCTTAACAATTCCCGGGTTTTACCCGCTCCTGGGGGGTTCCCCTTCTTGTTCCCCACTACTCACCCTGTGCACCCTGCTCACTGCGCCACTTCTTGGGGCCCGTGCCGGGGGTGGTGGAGAATGAATAGACACAAGAGACAAAGACAAACAGAGAACATGGCGGCCGCACCTAGAGCCTCCGCCTCACTTTATTTATACTCCATAAATCCCACGTCAGCAAAAATAACACAATGCAAAACAAACTTTCTGCACCCAGATATAACCTTCTGCTTAGTTCTTTGTCTCTAAGTTCTTTCTTATTTTGTCTGCCTTCTTGGTGCCTACTAGAGTTCATTAAAAGTTCAACTAGAGATAGTATCCTTGACTACTGGAGTTCATTAAAAGTGCAACTAGCTAGAGATACTGTCCTTGAGCCTTATCCATTCTTAGCATATTGTTTTCAATGGCCCCTGCAACCAAAGGCAGATAAAACCACAAAGATGGGGAAAAAGCAGTGCAGAAAAGCTGGAAATTCAAAAAATCAGAGTGCATTTCCCCCTCCAAAGGAATGCAGCTCATTGTCAGCAACGGAACAAAGCTGGATGGAGAATGACTTCGATGAGTTGAGAGAAGAAGACTTCAGTTGATCAAACTTACCAGGGCTAAAGGAGAAACTACATACCCAGTGCAAAGAAACTAAAAACCCTGAAAAAAGAATGGTTGAATGGATAACTAGAATAATCAATGCAGGGAAGACCATAAAAGAACTGATAGAGACGAAAAGCGTGACATGAGAACTACATGACAAATGCACAAGCTTCAGTAACTGACTCGATCAGCTGGAAGAAAGAGTATCAGTGATTGAAGATCAAATGAATGAAAGGAAGTGAGAAGAGAAGTTTAGAGAAAAAAGAGTAAAAAGAAATGAACAAAGCCTCCAAGAAAAATGAGATCATGTGAAAAGTCCAAATCTACGTCTGATTGGTGTGCCCAAAAGTGATGGGGAGATGCAACCAACTTGGAAAACACTCAGCAGGATATTATCCAGGAGAACTTCCCCAACCTAGCAAGGCAGGCCAACATTCAAATTGAGGAAATACTGAGAATGCCACAAAGATACTCCTCGAGAAGAGCAACCCCAAGACACATAATTGTCAGATTCATCAAAGTTGAAATGAAGGAGGAAAAATTGTTAAGGGCAGCCAGAGAGAAAGGTTGGGCTACCCACAAAGGGAAGCCCATCATACTAACAGCAGATCTCTCAGCAGAAACTCTACAACCCAGGACAGAGTGGGCACCAATAGTCAACATTCTTAAAGAAAAGAATTTTCAACCTAAAATCTCATATCCAGCCAAGCTAAGTTTCATAAGTGAAGGAGAAATAAAATCCTTTACAGACAAGCAAATGCTTAGAGATGTTGTCACCACCAGGCCTGCCCTACAAGAGATTCTGAAGGAAGCACTAAACATGGAAAGACACAACCGGTACCAGTCATTGGGAAAACATGTCAAAATGTAAAGACCATCGATGCTAGGAAGAAACTGCATCAACTAACGAGCAAAATAACCAGCTAATATCATAATGACAGGATCAAGTTCACACATAAAAATAGTAACCTGAAATGTAAATGGACTAAATGGTTCCATTAAAAGACACAGACTGGCAAATTGGATAAAGAGTCAAGACCTGGGGTGGGCGGAGCAAGATGGCCGAATAGGAACAGCTCCAGTCTCCAACTCCCAGCCCGAGTGACACAGAAGACCGGTGATTTCTGCATTTTCAACTGAGGTACTGGGGTCATCTCACTAGGGAGTGCCGGACAATTGGTGCTGGTCAGCTGTTGCAGCCTGACCAGCCAGAGCTGAAGCAGGGCAAGGCATTGCCTCACCTGGAAGCACAAGGGGGAAGGGAATCCGTTTTCCTAGCCAGGGGAACTGAGACACACAACACCTGGAAAATTGGGTAACTCCCACCCCAATACTGCACTTTAAGCAAACAGCCACACCAGGAGAATATATTCCACACCTGGCCGGGAGGGTCCCACGCTCATGGAGCCTCCCTCACTGCTAACACAGCAGTCTGCGGCGATCTATCCGCAAGGCAGCAGCGAGGCTGGCGGAGGGGCACCCGCCATTGCTGAGGCTTAAGTAGGTAAACAAAGCCGCTGGGAAGCTCGAACTGGGTGGAGCTCACAGCAGCTCAAGGAAGCCTGCCTGTCTCTGTAGACTCCACCTCGGGGGATAGCGCACAGCTGAAGACGAATAGGGGAAGCAGCGGGGGCCGGTGCAGACGGGAACAACTCTGTCTGACAGCTTTGGGGAGAGCCGTGGATCTCCCAATGCGGAGGTTGAGATCTGAGAACGGACAGACTGCCTGCTCAGGTAGGTCCCTGACCCCTGAGTAGCCTAGCTGGGAGACATCCCCCACTAGGGGCAGTCGGACACCCCACACCTCACAGGGTGGAGTACACCCCTGAGAGGAAGCTTCCAAAGGAAGAATCAGACAGGTACACTCGCTGTTGAGCAATATTCTATCTTCTGCAACCTCTGCTGCTGATACCCAGGCAAACAGGGTCTGGAGTGGACCTCAAGCAATCTCCAACAGACTAACAGACAGTCCTTCTGACTGTCAGAAGGAAAACTATCAAACAGGAAGGAAACCTATACCAAAACCCCATCAGTACGTCACCATCATCAAAGAACAGAGACAGATAAAACCACAAAGATGGGGAAGAAGCAGGGCAGAAAAGCTGGAAATTCAAAAAATAAGAGCGCATCTCCCCCTGCAAAGGAGTGCAGCTCATCGCCAGCAACGGATCAAAGCTGGTCAGAGAATGACTTTGACGAGATGAGAGAAGAAGGCTTCAGTACATCAAACTTCTCAGAGCTAAAGGAGGAATTACATACCCAGCGCAAAGAAACTAAAAATCTTGAAAAAAGAGTGGAAGAATTGACAGCTAGAATAATTAATGCAGAGAAGGTCATAAACGAAATGACAGAGATGAAAACCATGACACGAGAAATACGTGACAAATGCACAAGCTTCAGTAACCGACTCGATCAACTGGAAGAAAGAGTATCAGCGATTGAGGATCGAATGAATGAAATGAAGTGAGAAGAGAAACCAAAAGAAAAAAGAAGAAAAAGAAATGAACGAAGCCTGCAAGAAGTATGGGATTATGTAAAAAGACCAAATCTACGTCTGATTGGGGTGCCTGAAAGTGAGGGGGAAAATGAAACCAAGTTGGAAAACACTCTTCAGGATATCATCCAGGAGAACTTCCCCAACCTAGTAGGGCAGGCCAACATTCAAATTCAGGAAATACAGAGAATGCCACAAAGACACTCCTCCAGAAGAGCAACTCCAAGACACATAATTGCCAGATTCACCAAAGTTGAAATGAAGGAAAAAATCTTAAGGGCAGCCAGAGAGAAAGGTGGGTTACCCACAAAGGGAAGCCCATCAGACTAACAGCAGATCTCTCGGCAGAAACTCTACAAGCCAGAAGAGAGTGGGGGCCAATATTCAATGTTCTTAAAGAAAAGAATTTTAAACCCAGAATTTCATATCCAGCCAAACTAAGTTTCATCAGTGAAGGAGAAATAAAATCCTTTACAGATAAGCAAATGCTTAGAGATTTTGTCACCACCAGGCCTGCCTTACAAGAGACCCTGAAGGAAGCCCTAAACATGGAAAGGAACAACCGGTACCAGCCATTGCAAAAACATGCCAAAATGTAAAGACCATCGAGGCTAGGAAGAAATTGCATCAACTAACGAGCAAAATAACCAGTTAATATCATAATGGTAGGATCAAGTTCACACATAACAATATTAACCTTAAATGTCAATGGACTAAATGCTCCAATTAAAAGACACAGACTGGCAAACTGGATAAAGAGTCAAGACCCATCAGTCTGCTGTATTCAGGAGACCCATCTCACATGCAGAGACATACATAGGCTCAAAATAAAGGGATGGAGGAAGATCTACCAAGCAAATGGAGAACAAAAAAAAGCAGGGGTTGCAATCCTAGTCTCTGATAAAACAGACCTTAAACCATCAAAGATCAAAAGAGACAAAAAAGGCCATTACATAATGGTAAAGGGATCAATTCAACAGGAAGAGCTAACTCTCCTAAATATCTATGCACCCAATACAGGAGCACCTAGATTCATAAAGCAAGTCCTTAAAGACTTACAAAGAGACTGAGACTCCCATACAATAATAATGGGAGACTTCAACACTCCACTGTCAACATTAGACAGATCAACAAGACAGAAAGTTAACAAGGATATCCAGGAATTGAACTCAACTCTGCACCAAACAGACCTAATAGACATCTATAGAACTCTCCACCCCAAATCAACAGATTATACATTCTTCTCAGCACCACATCGCACTTATTCCAAAATTGACCACATAATTGGAAGTAAAGCACTCCTCAGCAAATGTCAAAGAACAGAAATTATAACAAACTGTCTCTCAGACCACAGTGCAATCAAACTAGAACTCAGGACTAAGAAACTCAATCCAAACTGCTCAACTCCATGGAAACTGAACAACCTGCTCCTGAATGACTACTGGGTACATAATGAAATGAAAGCAGAAATAAAGATGTTCTTTGAAACCAATGAGAACAAAGATACAACATACCAGAAACTCTGGGACACATTTAAAGCAGTGTGTAGAGGGAAATTTATAGCACTAAATGCCCACAAGAGAAAGCAGGAAAGATCTAAAATTGACACTCTAACATCACAATTAAAAGAACTAGAGAGGCAAGAGCAAACACATTCAAAAGCTAGCAGAAGGCAAGAAATAACTAAGATCAGAGCAGAACTGAAGGAGATAGAGACACAAAAAACCCTCCAAAAAATCAATGAATCCAGGAGTTGGTTTTTTGAAAAGATCAACAAAATTGACAGACTGCTAGCAAGACTAATAAAGAAGAAAAGAGAGAGGAATCAAATAGATGCAATAAAAAATGATAAAGGGGATATCACCACCGACCCCACAGAAATACAAACAACCATCAGAGAACAGTGTAAACGCCTCTAAGCAAATCAACTAGAAAATCTAGAAGAAATGGATAATTTCCTGGACACACTCTCCCAAGACTAAACCAGGAAGAAGTTGAATCCCTGAATAGACCAATAGCTGACTCTGAAATTGAGGCAATAATTAATAGCCTACCAACCAAAAAAAGTCCAGGACCAGATGGATTCACAGCTGAATTCTACCAGAGGTACAAGGGGGAGCTGGTACCATTCCTTCTGAAACTATTCCAATCAATAGAAAAAGAGGGAATCCTCCCTAACTCATTTTATGAGGCCAACATCATCCTGATACCAAAGCCTGGCAGAGACACAACAACAAAAGAGAATTTTAGACCAATATCCCTGATGAACATCGATGCAAAAATTCTCAATAAAATACTGGCGAACCGGATTCAGCAGCACATCCAAAAGCTTATCCACCATGATCAAGTGGGCTTCATCCCTGGGATGCAAGGCTGGTTCAACATTCACAAATCAATAAACGTAATCCAGCATATAAACAGAACCAAAGACAAGAACCACATGATTATCTCAATAGATGCAGAAAAGGCTTTTGACAAAATTCAACAGCCCTTCATGCTAAAAACGCTCAATAAATTCAGTATTGATGGAAAGTACCTCAAAATAATAAGAGCTATTTGTGACAAACTCACAGTCTATATGATACTGAATGGGCAAAAAGTGGAAAAATTCCCTTTGAAAACTGGCACAAGACAGGGATGCCCTCTCTCACCACTCCTATTCAACATAGTGTTGGAAGTTCTGGCTAGGGCAATCAGGCAAGAGAAAGAAATCAAGGGTATCCAGTTAGGAAAAGAAGAAGTCAAATTGTCCCTGTTTGCAGATGACATGATTGTATATTTAGAAAACCCCATCGTCTCAGCCCAAAATCTCCTTAAGCTGATAAGCAACTTCAGCAAAGTCTCAGCATACAAAATTAATGTGCAAAAATCACAAGCATTCTTATACACCAGTAACAGACAAGCAGAGAGCCAAATCAGGAATGAACTTCCATTCACAATTGCTTCAAAGAGAATAAAATACCTAGGAATCCAACTTACAAGGGATGTAAAGAACCTCTTCAAGGAGAACTACAAACCACTGCTCAGTGAAATAAAAGAGGACACTAACAAATGGAAGAACATACCATGCTCATGGATAGGAAGAATCAATATCGTGAAAATGGCCATACTGCCCAAGGGTATTTATAGATTCAATGCCATCCCCATCAAGCTACCAATGAGTTTCTTCACAGAATTGGAAAAAACTGCTTTAAAGTTCATATGGAACCAAAAAAGAGCCCGCATTGCCAAGACAATCCTAAGTCAAAAGGACAAAGCTGGAGGTGTCACGCTACCTGACTTCAAAGTATACTACAAGGCTACAGTTACCAAAACAGCATGGTACTGGTACCAAAACAGAGATATAGACCAATGGAACAGAACAGAGTCCTCAGAAATAATACCACACATCTACAGCCATCTGATCTTTGACAAACCTGACAAAAACAAGAAATGGGGAAAGGATTCCCTATTCAATAAATGGTGCTGGGAAAATTGGCTAGTCATAAGTAGAAAGCTGAAACTGGATCCTTTCCTTACCTTTTATACGAAGATTAATTCAAGATGGATTAGAGACTTAAATGTTAGACCTAATACCATAAAAACCCTAGAAGAAAATCTAGGTAGTACCATTCAGGACATAGGCATGGGCAAGGACTTCATGTCTAAAACACCAAAAGCAACGGCAGCAAAAGCCAAAATTGACAAATGGGATCTAATTAAACTAAACAGCTTCTGCACAGCAAAAGAAACTACCATCAGAGTGAACAGGCAACCTACAGAATGGGAGAACATTTTTGCAACCTACTCATGTGACAAAGGGCTAATATCCAGAATCCACAAAGAACACAAACAAATATACAAGAAAAAAACAAACAACCCCATCAACAAGTGGGCAAAGGATATGAACAGACATTTCTCAAAAGAAGACATTCATACAGCCAATAGACACATGAAAAAATGCTCATCATCACTCACCATCAGAGAAATGCAAATCAAAACCACAATGAGATACCATCTCACACCAGTTAGAATGGCAATCATTAAGAAGTCAGGAAACAACAGGTGTTGGAGAGGATGTGGAGAAATAGGAACACTTTTACACTGTTGGTGGGATTGTAAACTAGTTCAACCATTATGGAAAACAGTATGGCAATTCCTCAAGGATCTAGAACTAGATGTACCATATGACCCAGCCATCCCACTACTGGGTATATACCCAAAGGATTATAAATTATTCTACTACAAAGACACATGAACACGTATGTTTATTGCAGCACTATTCACAATAGCAAAGACTTGGAATCAACCCAAATGTCCATCTGTGATAGACTGGATTAAGAAAATGTGGCACATATACACCATGGAATACTATGCAGCCATAAAAAAGGATGAGTTTGCATCCTTTGTAGGGACATGGATGCAGCTGGAAACCATCATTCTTAGCAAACTATCACAAGAAGAGAAAACCAAACACCGCATGTTCTCACTCATAGGTGGGAACTGAACAATGAGATCACTTGGACTCGGGAAGAGGAACATCACACACTGGGGCCTATCATGGGGAGCGGAGAGGAGGGAGGGATTGTATTGGGGAGTTATACATGATATATATGATGAATTGATGGGTGCTGACGAGTTGATGGGTGCAGCACACCAACATGGCACAAGTATACATATGTAACAAACCTGCACGTTATGCACATGTACCCTAGAACTTAAAGTATAATAATAAATAAATAAATAAATAAATAAATAGGAGTCAAGACCCATCAGTTGCTGTATTCAGGAGACCCATTGCACATGCAGAGACACACATAGGCTCAAAATAAAGGGATGGAGGAAGATTTACCAAGCAAATGGAAAACAAAAAAAGGCAGAGGTTGTAGTCCTAGTCTCTGATAAAGCAGACTTTGAACCAACAAAAATCAAAAGAGACAAATAAGGTCATTACATAATGGTAAAGGGATCAATTCAACAAGAAGAGCTAACTATCCGAAATATAAATTCACCCAATACAGGAGCACCTAGATTCATAAAGCAAGCCCTTAGAGACTTTCGAAGAGACTTAGACTCCCACACAATAATATTGGGAGACTTTAACACCCCATTGTCAACATTAGACAGATCAACGGGCAGGAAGGTAACAAGGATATCCAGAAATTGAACTCAACTCTGCACCAAATGGACCTAATAGACATCTACAGAACTCTCCACCCCAAATCAACAGAATATACATTCTCCTCAGTACCACATTGCACTTATTCCAAAATTGACCACATAGTTGGAAGTAAAGCACACCTCAGCAAATGTAAAAGAACAGAAATTATAACAAAGAGTCTCTCAGATCACAGTACAATCAAACTAGACCACAGGACTAAGAAACTCAATCAAAACCGCTCAACTACATGGAAACTGAACAACCTGCTCCTGAATGACTACTGGGTACATAGCAAAATGAAGGCAGAAGTAAAGATGTTCTTTGAAACCAATGAGAACAAAGATACAACATACCAGAATCTCTGGGACACATTTAAAGCAGTGTGTAGAGGAAAATGTATAGCACTAAATGCCCACAAGCAAAAGCAGGAAAGATCTAAAATTGACACACTGACATCACAATTAAAAGAACTATAGAAACAATAACAAACACATTCAAAAGCTAGCAGAAGGCAAGAAATAATAATATCAGAGCAGAACTGAAGGAGATAGAGACACAAAAAAGCCTTCAAAAAATCAACCAATCCAGGAGCTGTTTTTTCGAAAAGATCAACAAAATTGATAGACCGCTAGCAAGACTAATAAAGAAGAAAAGAGAGAAGAATCAAATAGATGCAATAAAAAATGATAAAGGGGATATCATCACCGACCCCACAGAAATACAAACTGCCATCAGAGAATGCTATAAACACGTCTATGCAAATAAACTAGAAAACCTAGAAGAAATGGATAATTTCCTGGACACTCACACTCTCCAAAGACTAAACCAGGAAGAAGTTGAATCCCTGAATAGACCAATAGCTGACTCTGAAATTGAGGCAATAATTAATAGCCTACCAACCAAAAAACGTCCAGGACCAGACAGATTCACAGCCAAATTCTACCAGAGGTACAAGGAGGAGCTGGTACCATTCCTTCTGAAACTATTCCAATCAATAGAAAAAGAGGGAATCCTCCCTAACTCATTTCACGAGGCCAACATCATCCTGATACCAAAGCCTGGCAGAGATACAACAAAAAAGAGAATTTTAGATCAATATCCCTGATGAACATCAATACAGAAATCATCAATAAAATACTGGCAAACCAAATCCAGGAGCACATCATAAAGCTTATTCACCATGATCAAGTGGGCTTCATCCCTGGAATGCAAGGCTGGTTCAACATATGCAAATCAATAAATGTAATCCAGCATATATACAGAACCAAAGACAAAAACCACATGATTATCTCAATAGATGCAGAAAAGGCCTTTGGCAAAATTCAACAGCCCTTCATGCTAAAATCTCTCAATAATTTCGGTATTGATGGAACGTATCTCAAAATAATAAGAGCTATTTATGACAAACCCACAGCCAATATCATACTGAATGGGCAAAAACTGGAAGCATTCCCTTTGAAAACTGGCACAAGACAGGGATGCCCTCTCTCACCACTCCTATTCAACATAGTGTTGGAAGTTCTGGCTAGGGTAATCAGGCAAGAGAAAGAAATAAAGGGTATTCAGATAGGAAAAGAAGACGCCAAATTGTCCCTGTTTGCAGATGACATGATTGTATATTTAGAAAACCCCATCATCTGAGCCCATAATCTCCTTAAGCTGGTAAACAACTTCAGCAAAGTCTCAGGATACAAAATTAATGTGCAAAAATCACAAGCATTCTTATACACCAGTAACAGAGAGCCAAATCATGAATGCACTCCCTTTCACAATTATTTCAAAGAGTACAAAATACCTAGGAATCCAACTTACAAGGGATGTGAAGGACCTCTTCAAGGAGAACTACAAACCACTGCTCAGTGAAATAAAAGAGGACACAAACAAATGGAAGAACATACCATGCTCATGGATAGAAAGAATCAGTATCGTGAAAATGGCCATACTGCCCAAGGTAATTTATAGATTCAATGCCATCCCCATTAAGCTACGAATGACTTTCTTCACAGAATTGGAAAAAAACTGCTTTAGAGTTCATATGGAACCAAAAAAGACAATCCTAAGCCAAAAGAACAAAGCTGGAGGCATCATGCTACCTGGCCTCAAACTATACTACATGGCTACAGTAACCAAAACAGCATGGTACTGGTACCAAAACAGAGATATAGACCAATGGAACAGAACAGAACCCTCAGAAATAATACCACACATCTACAACCATCTGATCTTTGACAAACCTGACAAAAACAACAAATGGGGAAAGGATTCCCTATTTAATAAATGGTACTGGGAAAATTGGCTAGCCATAAGTAGAAAGCTGAAACTGGATCCTTTCCTTACTCCTTACATGAAAATTAATTCAAGATGGATTAGAGACTTAAATGTTAGACCTAATACCATAAAACCCCTAGAAGAAAACCTAGGCAATACCATTCAGGACGTAGGCATGGGCAAGGACTTCATGACTAAAACACCAAAAGCAATGGCAACAAAAGCCAAAATTGACAAATGGGATCTAATTAAACTAAAGAGCTTCTGCACAGCAAAAGAAACTACCATCAGAGTGAACAGGCAACCTACAGAATGGGAGAAAATTTTTGCAATGTACTCATCTGACAAAGGGCTAATATCCAGAACCTACAAAGAACTCAAACAAATTTACAAGAAAAAAACAAACAACCCCATCAAAAAGTGGGCAAAGGATATGAACAGACATATTTCAAAAGAAGATATTCATGCAGCCAACAGACACATGAAAAAATGCTCATCATCACTTGCCATCAGAGAAATGCAATTCACAACCACAATGAGATACCATCTCACACCAGTTAGAATGGCAATCATTAAAAAGTCAGGAAACAACAGGTACTGGAGAGGATGTGGAGAAATAGGAACACTTTTACACTATTGGTGGGACTGTAAACTAGTTCAACCATTTTGGAAAACAGCGTGGCGATTCCTCAAGGATCTAGAACTAGAAATACCATTTGACCCAGCCATCCCATTACTGGGGATATACCCAAAGGATTATAAATCATGCTGCTATAAATACACATGCATGCTTATGTTTATTTTGGCACTATCCACAATAGCAAAGACTTGGAATCAACCCAAATGTCCATCAGTGACAGACTGGATTAAGAAAATGTGGCACATATACACCATGCAATACTATGCAGCCATAAAAAGGGAGGAGTTCGTGTCCTTTGTAAGGACATGGATGCAGCTGGAAACCATCATTCTCAGCAAACTATTGCATGAAGAGAAATCCAAACACCGCATGTTCTCACTCGTAGGTGGGAATTAAACAATGAGATCACTTGGACACAGGAAGGGGAACATCACACACCAAGGCCTATTGTGGGGAGGAGGAAGGTGGGAGCGATAGCACTGGGAGAGATACCTAATGTAAATGAAGAGTTAATGGGTGCAGCACACCAACGTGGCACATGTATACGTATGTAACAAGCCTGCACGTTGTGCACATGTACCCTAGAACTTAAAGTATAATAATAATAATAATAAAATGTTGAGTTCAAATTCCTGGTGTTTTTTCAAATATTTTTGCACCTGTGTTCATGAGAGATATTGGTCCGTACTTTTACTTTCTGTTGTGATTTTGGTATCTTGGTAATACTGGACTTGTAGAATGAGTTTGCAGTAATTTCCTCTTCTTTCATATTTTGTAAAGATGTGAGAAGTATTGGTATTAATTCTTCTTTAAATGTTTTCAGACGTTAACAGTAAAGCCATTAGTCCCTGTGCTTTTCTTTGAGAGGAGAGTCTTTATTTCCAGTTTGATCTTGTTACAAATTATTTGTCTTTTTAGGTTTGCTATTTTTTCATGATTTAATCTTGGTAGGTTGCATGTTTCCACAGATTTATCTTTTTTTTCCCCAGTTTTTCATTTTATTGACATACAGTTGATCTTAATAGTCTCTTGTGATCCTTTGTATGTCTGTGGTAGCAGTTGTGATTTCTCCCTTTTTATTTCTACTTTTATTTATTTGACTATTCTCTGTTACTGTCTTAGTCTACTAGGAAGTGTTGATTTTATTATTTCAAGAAACCAACTTCATCATTCATATTTTCTATTTTTAATTCTCTATTTTATTTATTTTTACTTTGATTTTTGTTATTTCTTCACTTCTACTACTTTTTGACATTTGTTTCTTCTTATTTTGCTGGTTCTTTGAGATGTAATATTAGGTTATTTATTTGAAATATCTCTTCTTTTTCATGAAGGTGTTTATTGTTATAAACTTTTCTCTTATAATTGCTTTCACTGTATCTCAAAATTTTTTGATATGTGGTATTTTCATTTTCCTTTGTCTCAAGAAATTTAGCAGTTTTCAATTTTTTTCAAAATAAAGATTTATTCGATCTGTAACAAGATCATTGAATCTGCACGTTTGCACACAAATTCACATTTAAAAACTGCAGAGCACATCAGTAAGTAAAAGCATCTAATATACAAGTGGAATATCCCAATCACCAGGAAGATTAAGGAAGGAGATGAGACCACTCTATATTCTGCTTCAAATGCCTCAAAACAGTCCCGGAGATTCCAGGGTGCACCTGCTTTAATAAAATGTGAGCATAGAAGTTTGGGGTCGCTTGGGGCAAAGGTAATAGTCAGAGGGAGAGTCTTCTGGACTTGTTTTCCATGTTTAGAAAAAGTCCTACAAAACAAAGCAGAAAGCAAAAAAAAAAAAAGAAAAAAGAAAAAAGAAAAGAAAAAGAAAGAAAGAAAAGAAAGAAAGAAAGAAAGACAAAAAAAGAAAAGGCACCTTTAGATATGCCAAGCAAAGCAAAATCCAACACAACATAAAAATCAAACATTTTCCTATGGGCTTGCTAATTGGGAAGCACTTCAGAGCCAGTTACTCAGTATTTTAGTTTGGATATTAGCTCTGCGTGTGTACACAGGACGCTGCCACCAGCATTACTTTGAGGACACAGATGGCAGCACCAGTCAAATGCTTCTTGGAGGATCTTCAAGCTGATTAAGGATGATTCCAGTTTAGAAATCCTGTCCTAGATCTCTGGGGCACTGAGAAAATGAGGTTGGTTTTCTTCTCATAGCAGGAGCGACGGCCATTCACCCTCCATTTCCAGGCCGGAAAAGTATAGAAGCACCTTGCAATAACACTTCATGGTGTCAAGGGACCCCCACACCATGGGAGAAGGGTTAGGAGTGTGCAGCTTCCTGCTTTGGTGGCAGGCCTTTTCCTAATATGGATGTCAGAGGAGTTGAGGCAGCAAATATGCTTGGGTCTAATACATGCCTTGATCTTTTAGTTTGGAAGGGAAAATAAAGTCCAAGATGCTTTTAAGTTGGATTGGTGCTGAAACAACTAAAATTTCATCTTATCCACCATGAAAAAGCAAAACAAAATTAAACAAAATGACACTAGCTATTCACCATTACAACCATCACTATAAGACACACTATCACTGAGGAAATGACAACTATTTCCATAGAGAATGCTGGATGAGAGTGCAGGACACAGATGGAAGTCAGCTTCAGGGTATGCTCACTTATTCACAAGGGCTGTCCATGATGGCACAGCTCTGAATGAGGACTCACAGGACAGCTAGGGCACTGATGCCTGCATGACTGCATGGCCAACAAGATGATGCACATTTAACTTTCAAAACTAAACAAAATATCCACAAATAGTCCAAAGAAGCCTGGGGGCCGTCCCCTTTCCTGAGCAGGTCTCAGGGAGGAGCCAACCCCATCCCCATTTGACCCAGGTCTTAGCCCAGGAGGCTGCAAAGGGAAGAAAGGACAGACAGGGCCTTCGTGCTGGCTGACACTCAGGAGGGGCTGGGGCAAGAGAGCAGAGGGAGCGCAGGGCCAGGCAGGGGCTGCTGAGGATCCATGGGGGCTCAGGCTGCACCATGGGGCTGCCCCTCCTGGGCTGCAGGCATCATCCCCTATGTGAGCTGAGAAAGTCCAGTCCTGAGATGGGACAGTGCTGCCCAGGGGTATGTGGCTGGGCCCTGACAGCAGTCTCCCAAAAAGGACCACATCACCAGGCTCAGTTCCCGGAAGCCTGAGAAGTGCCCAGTACACGGAGGATGCACTTGGAGCCCATCCTGTCTAATAGACTCTGACCATCCAGGGTTCACTGGCCTCTCCTGCATATCAGCCACCACCCCTTCCCTTTTGCTCATTTCTCCATTGTGTCTGAACCAGAGGCTGTGACCCTCTCTCCAGCCACAGTGGCCCTTCTTTTAGCCTTGTCCTGTCAGAGTTCCTGAGCAAGACTCCCCAGATCCATCCACGTGCCTGCCTTGTCCACTTGCACTACTGTGCACTGCTGGGGTGGCACCAGAGGCAATGAGGTTGATTGAGGACCTCACATGTGGCCAGCTTGGTCCTTTACCTCATCCGTAGCCTCAGGGGGTTCTTAGGGTTGTCAGCCAGCAGCCCTGGATTAGAGCACCTCGCTGTCCTCCCTCTGTTTATCTCTGACTCAGCCTCGCCCTCCTGTCCTCTGTCCATGGTGCTGACCAAACCTGCAGGGAGCAGGTCCCCAGAGGATGCTGCTGAGTGAGCTGTGGGGACCGACCGAGGCTCCTCTGCTGAGGGGTCCCAGGTGAGTCGCTGTCCCTGGTTCTACGTTATCTGCTGTCCTCTTCAGCACCACACCCCCAACCCCAGGCCGGCTCCATGCAGATGCATCCCCGAGTCACCAGTCTCAGGGTCCTCTGTTGTAGGATGGAGATTATTGTACCTGCTGTACACATTCATGTTTATTGCGCGAAATAAAGTATAAAATCTAAAGTAAATGAGGACTTTGGTTTGCATTTTCCTGATGATTACTGATGTTGAGCACTTGTTAGCCATTTTTATATCTTTTTTCAAAGATAAATGTCTATTCAGGGTCTTTGCTTGTTTTTAAATCAGGTTATTAGATTTTGGTGAGTTGTCTCTCTTTTTTTCTGTTCAATTGTGTGGGTTTATTATGTATTCTTATATTAACCCCTTATGGGATATATTGTTAGCAAATGTTTTCTCCGAGTTCATAAGCTGCTTTTTAATTTCATTGATTTCTCCTGTGCAGAAGCTTTAGGGTTAGATGTACTCCTATTTGTATTTTTGGTTTTTGTTGCTTGTGCTTTTAATGTCGTATTTAATAAATTATTATCTGAACCAATGTCAAGGAGCTTTTGCCCTATGTATTATTCTAGGAGTTGTACAGTTTTTGGTTAAATAACAATGGGATATCACCTCCCATCTGTTAGGATGACTGTCATAAAAAGGACAAGAGATAACAAGTGTTGGTGATGGTGTGGAGAGAAGGGAACCTTTGTACACTGCTGGTTAAAATGTAAGCTAGTACAGCCATTATGGAAAACAGTATGAAGGTTCCTGAAAATCTAAAACTAGAACTACCATATGGCTTAGTAATCCATCTTGTAAATTATATATCAACAGGAAATTAAATCAGCATGTTGTAGAGATATCTGCACTCCCCTCTTCCCTGTGCCCCACCACAGCATCATTCCTAACAGCCAAGTTATGGAACCAAGTTACTGTACATTGATGGACAAGTGGAGAAAAAAGTTGTGGGGGAGGTGTTTGTGTGTGTGTATAATATATTATATAATATAATACTTTTCAGCTTTTAAAAAGGAGAAGATACTGCCATTTGTGATACCATAAATGAACCTGGAGGATATTAAGCCAAGTGAAATAGCTGAGAGAGAGAGAAAAATACTGCATAGTTTATGTTATGTATGAAATCTTTAAAAAGATTAAATACATAGAGACAGGATAGAATGATGACTGGGGGGAGAACAAACACAAGTCAACATTTCAGTTTATAAAATAAATGAATCTGGAGGACTAAAGTACAGTTTAAAGGTTATAGTTACTATTTTTATATGATATATTGGTAATTTTTTAACAGGGTAAACTTTAGGTGCTTTGACACCAAAAGGAAACTACATGAGTTCATGCATATGTTAAATTGTTTAATTGCAGTCATCATTGATATGTATATGTATACATATAACTATGACCTCATTAAATTTAAATATTATAAATAGGTAACAAAGAATAAAGTTAATTAGAAATCTGTGTCATTAAACTTGATTTTGCCTAAATGACAAACTGAAATTACCTCCTAAATATTATTTGTATATCATATAAACTTCATATATTGGAAATATGTTTGAAGGAAAGGAATTATAAATTTTGATAAACACTACATGACACAGTAAATGCAAAACAGTAGAAAGAAATGAAAATTGGATTAAGCAGAGTGATTAATGCTTAGATATAATTAATGATGTATTAGGTGCAATTTCAAGCCATTTACACGTAGATTTAATACCAAAGAGTTTAATGTGTACGCAGAGAGTAATTAAATGAAAAACTGATACATTTACAATGACATTAATTGATATTAAAATGAACATGGAAATCAACTGTCTGGTGTAGAACAAATAAAGAGTGTTAAGTATTAGAAAGTTTGAAACTTTATTAGATAGTTAATTCAGTGGAAAAAGGATCAGCATTTTTGAGCACTAAAAAGAGGATGGACATAATTTTCCAATACCAAGAAAATCATTTAATATTGCAAGGTTTTACACCTAAATTAGTGTCTTTAACTTCACAAAGTCACAAATCCTATAAGCAGTATTTCTTGATAACTGTAAAATGACAATAAAAATTAAAGTGTAGCCAACAAGTAATGTGTAGCCACATGCAAATTTCCTTTCAGATTGTTTTATTATTTTTTACTTATTATTATTATGGTTTTGAGAGGAAGTCTCACTCTGTCACCCAGGCTGGAGTGCAGTGGCGCAATCTCGGATCACTGCAAGCTCCGCTTCGTGGGTTCATGCCATTCTCCTGCCTCAGCCTCCAGAGTAGCTGGGACTAGACGCCCACCACCACGCCCAGAGAATTTTTTGTATTTTTAGTGGAGACGGGGTTTCACTGTGTTAGCCACATGGTCTCAATCTCCTGACCTTGTGATCCACCCGCCTCAGCCTCCCAAAGTGCTGGGATTATAGGCATGAGCCACCGCGCCCAGTCCCTATTTTTAAATTTTATGTGATTTTTTTATTTCAATAGATCTTTGGAGAACAGGTAGTGTTTGGTTACAGGGATACGTTTTCTAGTGGTGATTTCTGAGATGTTGGTGCACCCGTCACCTGAGCAGTTACACTGTACCCAATGGGTAGTCTTTTATCCCTAAAATTGTTTTAAATGACATCTAGATTAAATGGAAAATTCAAACTGAGATTACTTTTACAGCACCAGAGAAATGCTAAAGAGGAAGCTTTGTGACTGAAACCAAAAGACCTGAATTTATATATTTAACTCTACTAATTAAAATTCTTAATTTTAGAGAAAAACAGCAATTCTGCCCACGTACAGGAGTTATGCATTAAAGTGGAGCATGGTCACTTCAGATATTTGTCCAAAACATAAAAATTCTTCCAAGTATTAAGAAAATATTTACACTTCATAGATAATGTTAGTGTATAATACATGGGCATTCCGATGTTTCAAATGAGAAAAATTGCAATTTCTCATGGGGCACTGTTCTACACAAAATATTTTTGTAACATTTTTTACTCATATATGCATGTGGACATTTGATGTTTTAGCACAGAATAACATATTCTCAAAGGTCATTTAATGTAGTAAATTAAAAATCTTTAAAATTTACAAGAATTCTAAAACTGCGAGCTGGTAGAAAAATATGGGAACTTCCCAGGACTAGAAGTGAATCAAGAGGCAGATTCATAGGAGGCACGACAGCAAGAAGTTAGAGCTGCCTGCAGGTACAGCTCTGATTTCAGGGCTGATTACAAAGACCTCAAGCCTGTGAGGATCGTCCACTCTGTCCCTTGGAATAAACAGAGAAAATTACTAACCAGTGCCATCTCAAATGTGAGATCTCTATAAAGTAAGAACCAAATTGTAAGTAATGAAGCACACAAAATAAGTTACCCAAAAAAAAGGTAAAGAAGAAATTATACATCATATAAACTTCACAGATTGAAAATATATTTAAAATAATTAAGTAACACAAATGGGGAAAGAGAATATCAAAATAATTTTGAAAACACATGAAGTTATAAAGCGGGCACTGGGGGCAGTGGCTCATGCCTGTACTCCCAGCACTTTGCGGGGGCCAAGGCAGGAGGATCACTTGAGCGGGAGTTTGAGACCAGCCTGGACAGCAAAGCAAAAGCTGTCTCTACAATAAATAGATATGAAAAATAATCCAGGCACAGTGGCATGTGTTTGTAGTGTCAGCTGCTGGGGAGGTGGAGGTGACAGTGTCTCTTGAGACCAGGAATTTGAGGTTACAGTGAGCTATGACCACCACTGAACTCAAGCCTGGGTGACAGAGAGATTCTGTCTCAAATACACACACGTGCACGCACACACACACACACTGAGCAGGCATGTTTTACAAAGACTCAAATAGAAATTGAACAACTGAAACTTAAATAAACTTAATATACAATGTATGGTTTAATTATTAAATTAGACCACGTTAATAACAACAGGGTTAACGAATTAGAATACTGAAATGAATAAATAAAAAACTACAGAAAAACAAAATGATCACAATACAAATGTGATTATACATGTACAAAGAATAAAATGAGATGAAATCAAATACATTGGTTTCACTAGCTTACGTACAAGTAACAAATCACACTAATAACAAATATTTATAAATTTCTGAAACTGAATATCAGATGGAAACCCTTGAATGCAGAAGCGTATTGTGATTAAGTGAGCACCAACGAAAAATACTCAACAGAAATAAAAGTCAAACTGCATAACATCAAAGAAAAGAAAAAAATCTTTAAAGCCATGAGAGAGAAGAGAGAACCAATGAAGGTGAGAGCAAACTCTCCAGAGCCTGTGTTCAGCCAGAAAACAGAAATAAGTAAGACTGCTTGGAGAAATTACTGTTCAACCAATAATTAGATACTTCACTAACATATTTTGAATAAGTAAGGATGCACTAAATGATTTCCAAAAGTAAAAAAAATGAGAAATCTTATTACCAATATGAGGTTATTTAGAATATGCTTCAAAAAGAAAAAAATTAAAATGAAGTTCAAGAAATCAAAATGAAATGCAAAAAACTGCAAACATATTGAGCTGTGAAATCACAGTGGACAATGAACTAAAGGATCCATCAAGCATTTGGCAGCATCAGTTTCCAAATGATTTACATAAAATAACGGTGTTTGCAATGAAATAAAATATCAAATCCTCTGATACTTGAATAATTTAACTGATGTTAGAATCTCCTTTTCAGATAAGTATTTTCATAGAAAAAATATACAATACTTCTGTCACATCATTTGCAGAATATCAATTATCTTTTTTTCAGACCTTATTAGCACCACAGGGCTCACAGTGGCATAGGCACTGATCACAAGCCTCTGGACACCCAGGATGACTGGGTCATACGTTGATATCAGGATCAAGTAGGATGAGAGACTCAAATCCATCCAGTACATGGCCACAAAGAAACTCACCAACAGCAAGACTGTCTTGGTGGCCCTTTTTTCTGGAGAAACTCTTGGGGAGAGTCTGGTGCTGTGAAGGTGCTGGGATTGCCTCTGATGTTTGCATAAGACAGTCACCACGTATTCACTTGAGAACAGCATAATTCCCACAAAGGACACATCTCTGGATAATGAGAGAGTAAGAAAAACAAGGTTGCTGATGATGGACTTCCTTGAGGAAATGAGGCAGTATTTATTGAGCATCAGAAAACTGGTGTGAGTCATATTGGAAGCAACCACAGTGTAGAAGATCATGTAATTACTGCAGGACAAACTGAAGGACCATAAGAAGACAAGAACGTGTGAAATGTGATTTGTGAGTTTATGTTTAAACCTCACCAACCAGGAGGTGCTGGGGCTGATGGTGACAGCCTAGAGCACACTCAGGAGGCAGATGATGCAGATGGAAAGGCCCCGCACCACCCTGCTCAGCTAAAAATGTATCTTACACTCAAAGTCATCTTGAAAATGAAGGGACTTAAAAACGTCTCGAGACACCAAGAACACAATGGTGAGCAGCATCATGATGTGGATGAGCCAAGTGACTGGTGGTCAGGTCAGTGAGCTTAAGATCCAGGAGCTTCATGGTACAAGAGAAAAGGAGGAGGATGTTGATGGAGACTCCAATGCCAGCTTGGGCAAAGAAGGCACTTTTGGATTATAATGTAAGTGGAAACTGTTCATTTTAATGGCAAATAGGAAATATTTTATGTACCTGAAAAAAACAACAATAGAACTTCCATCATCAATGTTACTTACTTCAAATTCAAAATTATCATCGTCATTTTCATTTAATCCATACATTCATTGTGATTAATGTTGATTATCACATATAATTTTTAAACATACAGCCTGATCATTATATGATAACCAAATTAGTAATATAGTTGAGCGAACACGCACACATGCACAGTCACACCAGTAGAGGGCGCACATTATCTGTACTCCGATAGTACCAAGGACACACCTTTTTTTTTTGGTACTTTTTTTTTATATATACTTAAGTTCTAGGGTACATGTGCACACGTGCAGGTTTGTTACATATGTATACAAGTGCCATGTTGGTGTGCTGCACCCATTAACCCGTCATTTACATTAGGTATATCCCCTAATGCTATCCTTCCCCCCTCCTCCCTCCACATAGTAGGACCAGATGTGTGATGTTCCCCTTCCTGTGTCCAAGTGATCTCATTGTTCAATTCCCACCTATGAGTAAGAACATGCGATGTTTGGTTTTCTCTTCTTGCCATAGTTTGCTGAGAATGAAGGATTCCAGCTGCATCCATGTCTCTACAAAGGACACAAACTCATCCTTTTTTATGGCTGCATAGTATTCCATGGTGTATATGTGCCACATTTTCTTAATCCAGTCTGTCACTGATGGACATTTGGGTTGATTCCAAGTCTTTGCTACTGTGAATAGTGCTGCAATAAACTTACATGTGTATGTGTCTTTATAGCAGCATGACTTATAATCTTTGGGTATATCCCCAGTAATGGGATGGCTGGGTCAAATGGTATTTCTAGTTCTAGATCCTTGAGGAATTGCCACACTGTTTTCCAAAATGGTTGAACTAGTGTACAGTCCTACCAACAGTGTAAAAGTGTTCCTATTTCTCCACATCCTCTCCAGTACCTGTTGTTTCCTGACTTTTTAATGATTGCCATTCTAACTGGTGTAAGATGGTATCTCATTGTGGTTTTGATTTGCATTCCTCTGATGGCAAGTGATGATGAACATTTTTTCATGTGTCTGTTGGCTGTATGAATGTCTTCTTTTGAGAAGTGTCTGTTTATATCCTTTGCCCACTTTTTGATGCAGTTGTTTTTTTCTTGTAAACTTGAGTTCTTTGTAGGTTCTGGATATTAGCCCTTTGTCAGATGAGTACATTGCAAAAATTTTCTCCCATTCTGTAGGTTGCCTGTTCACTCTGATGGTAGTTTCTTTTGCTGTGCAGAAGCACTTTAGTTTAATTAGATCTCATTTGTCAATGTTGGCTTTTGTTGCCATTGCTTTTGGTGTTTTAGTCATGAAGTCCTTGCCCATGCCTACGTCCTGAATGGTATTGCCTAGGTTTTCTTCTAGGGGTTTTATGGTATTAGGTCTAACATTTAAGTCTCTAATCCATCTTGAATTAATTTTCGTGTAAGGAGTAAGGAAAGGATCCAGTTTCAGCTTTCTACTTATGGCTAGCCAATTTTCCCAGTACCATTTATTAAATAGGGAATCCTTTCCCCATTTGTTGTTTTTGTCAGGTTTGACAAAGAACAGATGGTTATAGATGTGTGGTATTATTTCTGAGGGTTCTGTTCTGTTCCATTGGTCTGTATCTCTGTTTTGGTACCAGTACCATGCTGTTTTGGTTACTGTAGCCTTGTAGTATAGTTTGAAGTCAGGTAGCGTGATGCCTCCAGCTTGGTTCTTTTGGCTTAGGATTGTCTTGGCAATGCAGGCTCTTTTTTGGTTCCATACGAACTCTAAAGCAGTTTTTTCCAATTCTGTGAAGAAAGTCATTCGTAGCTTAATGGGGATGGCATTGAATCTATAAATTACCTTGGGCAGTATGGCCATTTTCACGATATTGATTCTTCCTATCCATGAGCATGGTATGTTCTTCCATTTGTTTGTGTCCTCTTTGATTTCACTGAGCAGTGGTTTGTAGTTCTCCTTGAAGAGGTCCTTCACATCCCTTGTAAGTTGGATTCCTAGGTATTTTGTTCTCTTTGAGCAATTTTGAAAGGGAGTGCATTCATGATTTGGCTCTCTGTCTGTTACTGGTGTATAGAATGCTTGTGATTTTTGCACATTGATTTTGTATCCTGAGACTTTGCTGAAGTTGCTTATCAGCTTAAGGAGATTTGGGGCTGAGATGATGGGGTTTTCTGAATATACAATCATGTCATCTGCAAACAGGACAATTTGACTTCTTCTTTTCCTAACTGAATACCCTTTATTTCCTTCTCTTGCCTGATTGCCCTAGCCAGAACTTCCAACACTATGTTGAATAGGAGTGGTGAGAGAGGGCATCCCTGTCTTGTGCCAGTTTTCAAAGGGAATGCTTCCAGTTTTTGCCCATTCAGTATGATATTGGCTGTGGGTTTGTCATAAATAGCTCTTATTATTTTGAGATACGTTCCATCAATACCGAAATTATTGAGAGATTTTAGCATGAAGGGCTGTTGAATTTTGTCAAAGGCCTTTTCTGCACCTATTGAGATAATCGTGTGGTTCTTGTCTTTGGTTCTGTTTATATGCTGGATTACATTTATTGATTTGCGAATGTTGAACCAGCCTTGCATCCCAGGGATGAAGCCCACTTGATCATGGTGGATAAGCTTTTTGATGTGCTGCTGAATCCGGTTCGCCAGTATTTTATTGAGAATGTTTGCATCGATGTTCATCAGGGATATTGGTCTAAAATTCTCTTTTTTTGTTGTGTCTCTGCCAGGCTTTGGTATCAGGATGATGCTGGCCTCATAAAATGAGTTAGGGAGGATTCCCTCTTTTTCTATTGATTGGAATAGTTTCAGAAGGAATGGTACCAGCTCCTTCTTGTACCTCTGGTAGAATTCAGCTGTGAATCCATCTGGTCCTGGACTTTTTTTGGTTGGTAGGCTATTAATTATTGCCTCAATTTCAGAGTCAGCTATTGGTCTATTCAGGGATTCAACTTCTTCCTGGTTTAGTCTTGGGAGAGTGTAAGTGTCCAGTAAATTATGCATTTCTTCTAAGTTTTCTAGTTTATTTATGTGGAGGTGTTTATAGTATTCTCTGATGGTAGTTTGTATTTCTGAGGGATCGGTGGTGATATCCCCTTTATCATTTTTTATTGCATCTATTTCATTTTTCTCTCTTTTCTTCTTTATTAGTCTTGCTAGTGGTCTATCAATTTTGTTTAACTTTTCAAAAAACCAGCTCCTGCATTCATTGATTTTGTGAAAGTTTTTTTGTGTCTCTATCTCCTTCAGTTCTGCTCTGATCTTAGTTATTTCTTGCCTTCTGCTCGCTTCTGAACGTGTTTACTCTTGTTTCTCTAGTTCTTTTAATTGTGATGTTAGGGTGTCAATTTTAGATCTTTCCTGCTTTTGCTTGTGGGTATTTAGTGCTATAAATTTCCCTCTACACACTGCTTTAAATGTGTCCCAGAGATTCTGGTATGTTGTATCTTTGTTCTCATTGGTTTCAAAGAGAAACCATCTTTATTTCTGCCTTCATTTCGTTATGTACCCAGTAGTCATTCAGGATCAGGTTGTTCAGTTTCCGTGTAGTTGAGCGGTTTTGATTGAGTTTCTTAGTCCTGAGTTCTAATTTGATTGCACTGTGTTCTGAGAGACAATTTGTTATAATTTCTGTTCTTTTACATTTGCTGAGGTGTGCTTTACTTCCAACTATGTGGTCAATTTTGAAATAAGTGCGATGTGGTGCTGAGAAGAATGTATATTCTGTTGATTTGGGGTGGAGAGTTCTGTAGATGTCCATTAGGTCCACTTGGTGCAGAGTTGAGTTCAACTCTTGGATATGCTTGTTAACTTTCTGTCTCGTTGATCTGTCTAATGTTGACAGTGGGGTGTTAAAGTCTCTATTATTATTGTGTGGGAGTCTAAATCTCTTTGTAAGTCTCTAAGGACTTGCTTTATGAATCTGGGTGCTCCTGTATTGGGTGCATATATATTTAGGATAGTTAGCTCTTCCTGATGAATTGATCCCTTTACTGTTATGTAATGGCCTTCTTTGTCTCATTTGATCTTTGATGGTTTAAAGTCTGTTTTATCAGAGACTAGGATTGCAACCCCTGCTTTTTTTTTGTTTTCCATTTGCTTGGTAGATCTTCCTCCATCCATTTATTTTGAGCCTATGTGTGTCTCTGCATGTGACATGGGTCTCCTGAATACAGCAAACTGATGGGCCTTGACTCTTTATCCAGTTTGCCAGTCTGTGTCTTTTAATTGGAGCATTTAGTCCATTTACATTTAAGGTTAATATTGTTATGTGTGAACTTGATCCTGTCATTATGTTATTAGATGGTTATTTTGCTCGTTAGTTGATGCAGTTTCTTCCTAGCATCGATGGACTTTACATTTTGACATGTTTTTGCCAAGGCTGGTATTGGTTTTTCCTTTCCATGTTTAGTGCTTCCTTCAGGATCTCTTGTAGGGCAGGCCTGGTGGTGACAACATCTCTAAGCATTTGCTTGTCTTTAAATGATTTTATTTCTCCTTCACTTATGAAACTTAGTTTGGCTGGATATGAAATTCTGGGTTGAAAATTCTTTTCTTTAACAATGTTGACTATTGGCCCCCACTCTGTCCTGGCTTGTAGAGTTTCTGCTGAGAGATCTGCCGTTAGTCTGATGGGCTTCCCTTTGTGGGTAACCCAAACTTTCTCTCTGGCTGCCCTTAACATTTTTCCTTCATTTCAACTTTGGTGAATCTGACAATTATGTGTCTTGGAGTTGCTTTTCTCGAGGAGTGTCTTTGTGGCATTCTCTGTATTTCCTGAATTTGAATATTGGCCTGCCTTACTAGATTGGAGAAGTTCTCCTGGATGATATTCTGCAGAGTTTTTTCCAACTTGGTTCCATTTTCCCCGTCACTTTCAGGCACACCAATCATAGATTTGGTCTTTTCACATAATCCCATATTTCTTGGAGGCTTTGGTCATTTCTTTTTACTCTTGTTTCTCTACACTTCTTGCTTCATTTAATTCATTTGATCTTCAATCGCTGATACTCTTTCTCCCAGTTGATCGAGTTGGTTACTGAAGCTTGTGCATTTGTCACGTAGTTCTCATGTTATGGTTTTCATCTCTATCAGTTCTTTTAAGGACTTCTCTACATTGGTTATTCTAGTTAGCCATTTGTCAAATCTTTTTTCAAGGTTTTTAGTTTCTTTGCACTGGTTACATAGTTCCTCCTTTAGCTCTGAGAAGTTTGATCAACTGAAGCCTTCTTCTCTTGACTTGTCAAAGTCCTTCTCCGTCCAGCTTTGTTCCATTGCTGGCAATGAGCTGCATTCCTTTGGAAGGGGAGATGTGCTCTGATTTTTTGAATTTCTAGCTTTTCTACACTGCTTTTCCCCCATCTTTGTGGTTTTTTTTTTTTTTTTCCGAGACGGAGTCTCACTCTGTCACCCAGGCTGGAGTGCAGTGGCAGATCACTGCTCACGGCAAGCTCCGCCTCTTGGGTTCATGCCATTCTCTTGTCTCAGCCTCCCAAGTAACTGGGACTACAGGTGCCCGCCACCACGTCCGGCTAATTTTTTGTTTGTTTTCAGTAGAGACGGGGTTTCACCGTGTTAGCCAGGATGGTCTCGATCTCCTGACCTCGTGATCCACCCACCTCGGCCTCCCAAAGTGCTGGGATTACAGGCTTGAGCCACCGCACCTGGCCCCATCTTTGTGGTTTTATCTGCTTTTGGTCTTTGATGATGGTAACATAGTGATGGTGTTTTGGTGTGGGTGTCCTTTCTGTTTGTTAGTTTTCCTTCTAACAGTCAGGACCGTCAACTGTAGGTCTGTTGGAGTTTGCCTGAGGTCCACTCCAGACCCTGTTTGTCTGGGCATCAGCAGCGGAGGCTGCTGAAGATTGAATATTGCTGAATGGTGAGTGTTGCTGTCTGATTCTTGTTCTGGAAGCTTCGTCTCAGGAATGTACCCCACTGTGTGAGGTGTTGGTCTGCACCTAGTGGGGGATGTCTCCCAGTTAGGCTACTCAGGGGTCAGGGATCCACTTGAGCAGGCAGTCTCCCCATTCTCAGATCTCAACCTCTGTGCTGGGAGATCCACTGCTCTCTTTGAAGCTGTCAGACAGGGGCATTTACCTCTGCCCAGGTTTCTGCTCCTTTTTGTTTAGTTATGCCCTGTCCCCAGAGCAGGAGTCTACAGAGGCAGGCCAGCCTCCTTGAGCCTGTGGTGGGCTCCACCCAATTGGAGTTCTGGGAGGCTTTGTTTACCTGCTTAAGCCTCAGCAATGGTGGGCGCCCCTCCCCCAGTGTGGCTGCTGCCTTGCAGTTAGATCTCAGACTGCTGTGCTAGCAATGAGGGAGGCTCCCTGGGTGTGGGACCCTCTGGGCCAGGTGTGGGATATAATCTCCTGGTGTGCAGTTTGCTAAGACCCTTAGTAAAGCACACTATTAGGGTGGGAGTTACCTGATTTTCCAGGTGTTGTGTGTCTCAATTTCCTTTGGCTAGGAAAAGGAATTCCCTTCCCCCTTGTGCTTCCCAGGTGAGGCATGCCTCACCCTGCTTGAGCTCTGGCTGGTTGGGCTGTGCCCGTGGACCAGGACCAGCACCAACTGTCCCACACGCCCCAGTGAGATGAACCCAGTATCTCAGTTGAAAATGCAGAAATCGGCCGGGCACGGTGGCTCAAGCCTGTAATCCCAGCACTTTGGGAGGCCGAGACGGGCGGATCACAAGGTCAGGAGATCGAGACCACCCTGGCTAATACGGTGAAACCCTGTCTCTACTAAAGAATACAAAAAACTAGCCGGGCGACTAGGCGGACACCTGTAGTCCCAGCTACTCGGGAGGCGGAGGCAGGAGAATGCAGTAAACCCGGGAGGCAGAGCTTGCAGTGAGCTGAGATCCGGCCACTGCACTCCAGCCTGGGCGACGGAGCCAGACTCCGTCTCAAAAAAAAAAAAAAAAAAAAAGAAAATGCAGAAATCACCCATCTTCTGTGTCCCTCACGCTGAGAGCTGGAGGCTGGAGCTGTTCCTATTCTGCCATGTTGAGCAGGCCCTCAGGACACACTTCTTTAGTACGCAGTTTTCACTTTTTGCATTCCTTCATTTAGTTTTCACTACCCAGAACTGTGACACATATATAAAAATGAATCATGGGTGTTTGTAGAACTGAACTTAAGTAGATTTTGTGCTAATGGAAAAAGCAATCACCAGAAGTATTTTGGAAAAAAAAAATAAGGCATTGAATGGCTGTCATATCACATCACTCTGATATCATGCTGAGTATCACATTCATGCATGCAACGTTTCATGTATCCTATAAAAATTATATAAGACACATAGCAGAAGATGTTCTTTTCAGATAGTTTTGTGGTAGCAAAACCAAACAAACAAACCTCCCTATTAGCAATTAGTATAATAGGATTAAACTTAATTTTATTAAGGTCATCTACTAAAATCTTCTTAATGCGAAGTATACTGAAAGTCTTGGGAGTGCGCAGGGCTGGCCCCGCGGTGGGGTCAGGCGGGGACTCATGCGGGTGGTCTAGGGGACCCAGGCCGGGAGCCCATGGCCCGGGCCGCGACGGCCTAGCGGGGCTGCGTGTCTCCCGCCTAGCCCGCGCGCAGCACGGATGGGCTGCCGCGCGCCTTCCTGCAGAGCCTGCTCACCCTGTTAGACATCCTGGACCACCGGCGGCACGGCTGCGTGCACCTGCGAGAGATCCAGTCCTGCTGGCAGGGTGCCGAAGCGCGAGGGCTGCCTAGCGGGGTGCTGAAAGGCCTGAGTCAGGTGGCCCCAGTCAGCTGCTGCCTGACCTTCCAGCGCTTCGTTGCCGGCCTGCGCACCTCGCTGCTGAAAGCCGATTGCCGCACCCGGGACCCCACGAGCGCCCGGGCCGGGCCCGGAGACCAGCCGCCCCAGCGCCTGCTGTTTGTACCGGCTGACGATCTGCTGACGGTCCTGGAGAGAAAGCCCCTGTCCCTGGGCGTTCGCGCCCCTCTGACAGGTCCCAGAGGCCCGGCCCGCAGCCTGGAGCAGCTGTACGCCCCCGCCAAGGCGCCGCCCTGCCCAGCCGAGCCCCAGCGGTCCCAGAGCCAGTCGCTGGAACCGAGCCAGGGCGCGGACGCAGGTGCAGCGGCCTGCAGGGCCTTGGAGGCGGATTCAGGGGATGCCCGGCTGCCCCCCCCCCCCCCCCCGTGCCCGAGGGGAACGTCGGAGGCACACCATCACCAGCGGCGTGGACTGCGGCCTGCTGACGCAGATGTAGGAGCTGGAGGAGGAGAGGGAGATGCTGCCACAGGGTTTGGAGATGATGGTGCCGGGCCGCAATTGGCACCAGCAGCAGCTGCAACGACTGCAGGAGTGCCAGTGCCGCCTGGGCCAGAGCAGAGCCAGCGCCGACGTTGGGGCTGTGGGGAGCCCTCGCCCACTGGGACGGCTACTGCCCAAGGTAGAGGAGGTGGCCCGGTGGCGGGGGGAGCTGCTGGCTGCAGCCTGGGCCAGCCAGGCCCTGCCCACGTCCTCCTCCGGGCCGCCTGCTCTGCCCTGACGTCCACCTTGTCTCCGGGATGGCAGCAGCAGATCATCCTCATGCTGAAGGAGCGGAACCGACTCCTCACCCAGGAGGTGACCGAGAAGAGTGAGCGCATCACGCAGCTGGAGCAGGAGAAGTAGGTGCTCATTAAGCAGCTGTTTGAGGCCGGTGCCCTGAGCCAGCAGGACGCGAAGTCTCTGTACTCCACCTTCATCTTGCAGGTGTGGACTGAGTGGGCCCCCAGGGCCGGCCTGGCACTCAGCCCTTCGAGGGCGGGCGCCTTGTCGCACCCAACCTCTCTGGCTGGAGACCCCCAGCAGGCCCAGGCAGTCCAGGAGTCGGCGCCTTCCTGTCCGCCTTGCCATCCTGGTTCCCCAGGCCTGTCCCCGGCTGACCGGACACCGAGCCCTTGACTCGGTTTTGGCCTCAGGTGCTGACATGGGCTGGGGCTCTCTTGAGTCCGCATAGTCCGCAGCTACTACTGCCGCTGTCAGTGGACAGTGGGGGACCCCTCCACGAGTTACCAGATCTCTGGCTGCCCTGGCTTCCAGCGATGCTGCCTGCCCTGGGGTCCCATCGCCAGGGAAAAGAACTGCTCGCGCCAGGCTGCACTTCCGACAAAGGCCTGCAGAGGGCGCCAGGCGCCCGAGACCTGCGGGTCCAAGGGCAGCTTCCCCCGACCTCAACCAGGGTACCAGGACAAAGCGGCTGTCGCCCGGACGGGAGCAGATGGAGGGGGTGGGGATGACCTCTAAGCAGGGGATGCCCGCCTGGCACGGGAGCCCCAGGGATGGCGGTCGGATTTCAGGTCTCGGCCAAGCTTGAGAGACTGGCTGCAGCGGATCGCGGAGCCAGGTAGACTAGAGCTTGGCCTGCGTGTGCCTCCTGCAGACCCCAGGGTGATGGCCTTCCTCATTCTGGCCAGGTGATGGCCTTCCTCATCCTGTGGGACTCAACGTGTCTGCCCCACCTTGAGTCCCACAAAACAACCTGTGAGCCTGGCTCCCCAGGAGGGCCCTGTCCCTAGGAGGGGGATCAACCTGGACCTCCAGACAGTTCCCAGGCACGTCATAGGGAGAGTCTGTCACCCCCCACTCAGGATTCCCAGGGTCTGGGGTCCTACTCATCCCCCTTTCCTCCCACACCCAGCCTGACCCCAGGTTTCAGCGGGGAGAGGCCACTTCCCTCAGCCAAGAAAAACGAGAATCCCCAGGGTACAAGAGGAGGCTGGGGTAGGTCCCCTTGGGCGTCACTCCCTGCCCCCCTGCCTAGGCCCACTCCTGCAGGTGCTGGGGTATGCACTGGTGGGAGGCCCTGTTCAGCCCATCCTGGAGGGTCCCAGTGCCACCAGAGTCAGGGGCATGACAACATCATGGATAGATTCTGCAGCCCAGGGCCCCTAATGTAGGGTCAGTGTGTGTGGGGCACAGAGCCCCCGATGCAGGGTCAGTGTGTGTTGGGCGCAGGGACCCTGATGAGGAGTCAGTGTATGGGGGGTGCACGGACCCCGATGCAGGGTCAGTGTGTGTGGGGTACAGGGTCCCCTTGTGCCCAGTGCACTTTGGTGCACTGTCCCACAAGGCACCCCTGTCTCAGAGGAGGTATCCTGGCAGGCAGCGTAGCAACTCCCTTCCAGAACCCAGCTCCACACTAACCTACCCACAGCAACCCCTCAGAGCCACATCCCCTGCTGCACCTGGCCTGCAGGGGTGTCCCAGGACAGGCCCAAACCAGCCCAGCGTGCAACTGCCCTCCTACCCTGAGGATGGGAGTGAGCTTTCCAAGGGACATAAGGACTCCAGGCCTGGACCTCCTGGGAGGGTAATGGAGTAGGTCCTGAAGGCCTATGCCCCACAGCCCCAGCACGAGGTGGACTGTAGTGCAGTGGGTGGGCCAGCGGCAGCCTGGGAGAAGTCACCATCACCCCACCCCCATCAGCAGGCTGCAGTCGGACCATTAGGGCCTCCCCACATCTGCCTTTGAGGGTGCCTGTCATGCCCTGGGAGATCCTAGCATCTTTACAGGACTGGAAGCAGGAGACAGAACAGTGTCTGTCCTGGGGTAACTTCATCGAGAGACCGCCCATGTAGAGCTGGACCCCGCAGCTAAAAAGGAAATGTGAGACAGGCTGGCACCTCTGGAAAAACTGTCTCTCAGCCTTGGTGTTCCATGCAAGGTGAAAAAAATATAGGTCCTCCAAGTTTACAGTTTGCAATCAGGCTAGTGCGTGGCCCTGCAGACTACCAGGGGAGAATTTAAAGTGGCTCCCGACTGGCACGGTCTAGGTGGCTGGCAGAGGCACATGCAGACCCTCCCTGGAGCCCGCCCTAGTGATGCTGGGTGGGTCAGTCTCCTTCCACGATATGAGCAGCATCCCTGGTCACTATCCACGAGGTGCCAGTAGCATGCACAGGTACATACAAGTGCGTGCACACACAGTTGTGACACTCAGAACTGTCTCGGGATGTCAAAATGTGTCCCTGTGGGCAGAAGTGTCCTTGGTTGAGAATCTGCCGGAGAGGAAACAACCACAGGAGGCCTCAGGATTTTGTGTTGATCAAGTTCCAAGGAAAATGACTATCTCCACCGACCGCGGTGGCTCACGCCTGGAATCCCAGCACTTGAGGCCAGGAGTTTGAGAGCAGCCTGAGCAACATAGTGAGAAACCGCATCTCTACAGGAAAAGAAAGAAGGAAGGAAGGGAGGGAGGGAGGGCGGGCGGGAGGGAAGGAAGAAAGAAAGAAAAGAAAGAGAGAAAGAGAAAGAAAGAAACAAAAGAAAAGAAAATGAGATCTCCCGTTTTAAAATTCATAAACATCACAAGACAACAATACACTATGAGACCCAGCAGAAACAACACGTACACTGTAGATACAGATACTGGAATTATCAGAGAGAATATAAAAGAACAGTGTTTTATATATCTAAAGAAATAAAAGAGATTTCTGGAAACATGAAAAAAAAAATCTTGTTTTATCACGTGATCATTCAAACCATCCTTAAGTATTATAAATACACTACAGCATTTCCAAACTTAAGCCCAAAGTGGTATAAATACATCACTCTGAATTAGTGCAGATTTGTAGTGTCTTAAAATGTAAAGATTTGCATAAATGCATAAAACAATTTGTTGTACTAATTTATTAAAATTAAAAATAGTCAAACAAAATTCAAATTCTAATATGATTACATAATTTATTTATTATTATTATACTTTAAGTTCTAGGGTACATGTGCACAGCATGCAGATTTGTTACATATGTATACATGTGCCATGTTGGTGTGCTGCACCTGTTAACTTGTCATTTACATTAGGTATATCTCCTAATACTATCCCTCCCCGCTCCCCCAACCCTACGACAGGTCCCAGTGTGTGGCATTCCCCACCCTGTGTCCAAGTGTTCTCATTGTTCAATTCCCACCCATGAGTGAGAACACACGGTGTTTGATTTTCTTTTCTTTTCTTTTTTTTAAACTTTATTAAAATACTGAGTTTTATTTCACATGTATATTTTTGTCTCCCCACCATTTCCATGTCTGACCACTGCTACTACTATGTCCTATCATAACATTGCATACTTAAAACCAAGCAAAGGGTGGAGTTCCATCTGTAAAAACTAAACAGGCATTTTGGACAACACATTCTTGGCAATGGAACCTGGACAATATTTATCAAACACGGTAGGGAAAGTTCTCACTCTGCATTATAAAAAGGACAGCCAGATATCAACTGTTACAGAAATAAAATAAGACAGAAAATTTTTAACAAATTGTTTAAACTATTTTCTTAAAGAGACTTCCTCCACTGCCAGAGATCTTGAATAGCCTCTTGGTCAGTCATCCGGAAGCAATTCTTCACATAATTGATGAACTTGGCTTCCACTTTGGGAAGAGAACCACCTTTTTCTATACTTGCTTGCATTTTTGCTTTAATGTCTTCTACAGAACTAGGTCCTTTTGGTGTTTTAGGAGTTTTTTCCTGTTTTTTGAAGGATTCTTGTCTTTTTGATCTTGGTGTGATGATGGTTTTGAGTCTTTTCCATTCTGATTTGACTTTTGTGCATTTTTGGCTGGAGTATCTCGTATAGATTTCTTCACTGGTGCTTTTTCTTCAGCTTCCTCCTCATCATCATCATCTTCTTCATCAGCAACAAGTTTTACTTTTTTATGTGGAACCTTGCTACCACCTCCAGGGGCAGACCGCTTTCCAGATACACTTAAGAGTTTCACGTCCTCCTCCTTTTCATCTTCTGACTCTGAATCTTCCTCCACAGCTACTAAGTGCTGTCCACTAATATGCACTGGTCCTGAACCACACTTCAGCCTTAAGACCACTGGTGGTGTTATTTCAAAGCCCCCAAGGGAAACCGTTGGCTGTACAGACATTTTCAAAGTTGCCAGTGTTACTTTAATTGGACTGCCTTCGTAATTCATTGCCTCTGCTTCAACAATGTGCAATTCATTCTTTGCACCAGCCCCTAAACTGACTGTTCTTAAAGATAACTGGTGCTCATGCGGATAATCTTTGTCGGCCTTTAATTCACAACTGAAAAGATAGTTCTGGGGCCTCAGGGGGCTCATGTCCATGTCCATCGAATCTTCCATCAGGTGGCGGCAAGTACTTAGGTGGGAAAGAAGGCGGACGGAGATAAAGGAACGCTGCTCCAGAGAACAGCTGTGCAGGACAGAATCACACCGGGGATGGTGTTTGGTTTTCTGTCCTTGCTATAGTTTGCTCAGAATGATGGTTTCTAGCTTGATTACATAATTTCAAATTTTCTTCCACCAATCTGTACATTTATATATCATAATATTAATATTTCATCTAGAAATACCTACTGACTAGTTATAATTCAGTGAGATGTAAGAACAAATTGTGAGAGAATTACAGACATCATCCCACCTGAGTCTTGATCACTAACTGGCAAAGAAGCTGAGAAACAGACGCTTACCCGGCTGAGTCTTGGAGTGAGTCTGTGTATGAATTGTGGTCCCTGAACCATGGTTATAAGGAAGGGATACTGTGAGTTCATCTCCCTCACGCCCATAATTGTCATGTCACCTGTAGAAGCAGGATGGCCCTAGCCCTGGGATTGTTAGAAAAGGGAGCCACCAAGGCAAAAACTAAATGTACCTAATTCCTGAAAAAAACAGCAGAGTCGCCACAGCTGGGTTCTGAAGTTTATAATGAGTGCACTCATTTTCTTAGGTAATCTTGCACAGGTGAATTGCCTCCTCTCAGTCCTTGTCAACGAAACAGATGTTAAAGAATAACTCTAATTTCAAACTGTCTTTACATTTTCCTGTCAGATTACCAAACGTTTCCTTACTGAAAAAAATATATATACATACATACAATGGGATGAATGAATATCACAATGTTGCATACAAGAAAACAGATTAAAAAGCATGCATAGTATTTAATTCCATTCACAAAAAAAATCAAAAAGCAAACAAAACTGAGTTTCTGGCTTCAGGTAAGAGTGAAATATCTTGCTTAACAAGACTCTCACAGGAAAAATAATACATTTTTGATAAAATATGATATATAATTATATAGAAATATAATTTATATGTAACACATATGGTATAATACATGGGTGGGTAAGACGTGAATAAGAATTTCAGCTTTGTCCACTGTAGGGGAGATAGGGTTTGGGACTGGAGTTGAGTTCAAATTAAGTTCTTCTAGAAAAATAATAATACTCCTCAAGAAACACAACAGCATTCAGAGTCTCTATAATTGTTATTATAGTTTCCAGCACATAATTTTAAAATTCATGAGATGTGTGAAAAAAGCAGGATAATGTAATTCATATACAAGACTAAAACTAAACAGGCATTAGATGCTGTCTCCAAGATGTTCAAGGTGTTGTAATAAGATGACAAGAATTGGAAAGCAGCTATTATAAGTATGGTCATGGAGGTAAAGAAAAATATTCTCATAATGATTGAGCAGATGTGGGATCTCAGCAGAGAAATGGAAATTATAAAAGAACCAAATAGAAAGATGATAATAAAAAAGTACTGTTGAGAGGATCAGCTGATTAGAAACAGAAGAAATAAACTTGAAGATGGAGCCCTAGAAATTAACCAATCTGAAGACAATGTTTCAGATGAATGAGAAAAATGAAAAGAGCCTTACAGATCTGTGAGATGACTCAGTCCTACTAGACAAGGCCTGCCTTTCCAAGTATCGAGTCCACAGTGCAGCTGACCTACTCCTGCCTGAGCATTTCAGCTGTGGCCCGCATTCTTCTGAGAGCCTGGCTCCAGAGGCCAATGGTTCACCCTGGGGCTCCTGCCACAGTCACTACTGCCACTGCTATTGCTGCCACAAGGCCAAGGAGGAAGTGTGGAGACCAGGCACTTTCATGCACCCCAACAGTGGAATCCACCCTGTTTTTGAGGAAGGGAGGTGGCAAGTGGGCCACAACGTTTCACAGCTGCCAGCCTCCAATGCACCCACTGACGGGGGGGCCTATCCTCCCCAGTAACAGGCCCATCACATAGCCACACTGCCCTTGCCTAGGTGTTTTGGTTTCAGCTGCGCACTCTTCTGAGGCATTGCAACTGCAAAAAACCAGCTCAGTGCAGAGCTGCCTGACGTGGAATTCCCTCCCCAGCTGCTGGCAGAGCAATTGACTCTGATGGAAGGGGTGAGCAGCTCTGCTCCTTAGGGCAGGGCAGGGCAGGGTCAGGCCATGCCTCTGGCACCAGCTGTCTCAGACCAGCCATTCCCTGACTAGAGTCTAGTGATCTGGGTCTTATCCCAGCTCCACATTTCACCAACTGTGCGACTTGGATGAGTTTCTTCACCCACCAGCCTTCCCTGTCCATATGCAGACAGTGGGTATGGGACACAAACAGTGCCAACTGCAAAGGGTGACTGGGCACATCAAATGAGACGGGACAGATAGGAAGAAAAGTGGAGGCCTGGCCCGTTTGTTGGTGGAGGTGCTCAAAGCAAGCAGGTCTATAGGTCACCCACCCATCTGCCCAGGAGCCTCACCTGCCTCAGCACTTATTAGGCACCTGATGTATAGAGATTCTATGGCAGACACCCAACAGAGCCCTTAGTTGTGGCTGCCACATGATTCTCCCATCTTGCTCCCAAAGTGCGGGGATTATAGGCATAAGCCATCACCCAAACTTAAATTTTTGTTGTTTTTATATGCTTTAATTACTTTCTCTTTTTCTTCTGTGTATCTACTACAGTTTTTTTTTTCCTGGTGGTTGTCATAAGACTTATGTAAAACATCTTGTATCTTAACAATCTTGTTTAGGATGACAATTTAACTTCTATGCATAGAAAAACTTTACAAATTTTCTCCCTTTCATAGATTTTATACTATATATGTCAAACTTTACAACTTTTTATGTTATGTGTCCATTAGCAAATTATTGTAGTTATTTCATTTTTAATATTTTTTATAGATTTTTTACTAAAGTTCAAAGTGACTTGTGCAAAACCACTACAGTGTTAGAGTGTTCTAAATTTCACTAAGCATTTACCATTTTCAGTAACATTTATACTTTAATGTTTTTCATATTATTTACATTCGATCATATCAATATGAAGACTGCCTTTTAGCATTTCTTGCAAGACAGGTTGAGGTGTGATAAATTCCCTCACCTTCTTTTTTGTCTCGAAATGTTGGAATGTCTTGACCTCTATTATTTCTAAAGAACAGCTTTGTTGGTTAAACTCTTCTTAATTGTCAGTTTTTTTCCTTCTTTCAGCATTTTGAATATATGTTCTCCCAGTTTTCTTGCAAAGTTTCTGCTGAAAAATCCACTGATACCATTATAAAGATTTCCTTCTATGTGAAGAATTTATCTCGTGCTGCTTTCAAGATTTGTGCTTTATCTTTGTGTTTTGACGATCATAATATGTCCAAGGGCAAACTTTATTAGGTTCTTCTTGCTGTAGGTATTTTGAGCCTCAGAAAGCTGGATGTTCATATTCTTTTCTAGATTTGGAAAGTTTTAAGATGAAGGGGTAGCCTGCCCCTCCACACCTGTGGGTGTTTCTCATCAGGTGGGACAAGAGATTGAGAAAAGAAATAAAAGACAGAGATAAAGTATAGAGAAAGAAAAGTGGGCCCAGGGGACCGGCACTCAGCACAGACCCACGCCGGCACCGGTCTCTAAGTTCCCTCAGTATTTATTGATCATTATCTCTACCATCTCGGAGAGGGGAATGTGGCAGGACAATAGGGTAATAGTGGGGACAGGGTCAGCAGGAAAACATGTGAACAAAGGTCTCTGTGTCATAAATAAGTTTAAGGAAAGGTGCTGTGCCTTGATGTGCATGCACACAAACATCTGGGTGCAATAAAGAGCAGTATTGCTGCCAGCATGTCTCACCTCCAGCCTTAAGGTGGTTTTCTCCTATCTCAGTAAATAGAACATACAATCGGATTTTACACCAAGACATTCTATTCCCAGGATGAGCAGGAGACAGATGCCTTCCTCTTGTCTCAACTGCAAAGAGGCCTTCCTCTTTCACTCATCCTCCTCAGCACAGACCCTTTATAGTGTCGGGCTGGGGGATGGCCAGGTCTTTCCCTTCCCACGAGGCCATATCTCAGGCTATCACATGACAAGAAACCTTGGACAATATCTGGCTTTCCTAGGCAGAGGTCCCTGTGGCCTTCTGCAGTGTATTGTGTCTCTGGGTACTTGAGATGAGAGAATGGCGATGACTTTTACCAAGCATACTGCCTTCAAGCACTGTTTTTAACAAAGCACATCCTGCTCAGCCCTAAATCCATTAAACCTTGAGTCAACACAGCACATGTCTCTGTGGCACAGTGTTGGGGCTAGGGTTATAGATTAACAGCATCTCAAGGCAGAAGAATTTCTCTTAGTACAGAACAAAATGGAGTCTCTTATGTCTACTTTTTTCTACATAGGCACAGTAACAGTCTGATCTCTCTTTCCTTTCCCCACATGAGAAATTATATATTTAAATTCCTTTTCCTCTTTCTCCCTTTTTCTGAAATTTCTGAAATGTGTACATTTGTTCACTTTATGGTTGGTTATTTTTAAATAGCCTGTCTTTGAGTTTGCTGAATTTTTCTTCTTTAGGATTGAGTCTCCTGTGAAACATTTCTATTCTATTTTTTCAGTTCTGCTACTGTTTATTCCAGTTCCAATTTCTGTATAATTTTTTTGACTTGCTCAATCTCTTGATTTAGTGGCACACATAGAGTGAATGAATTAGCTCTTAGTTGTGGCAAAATTAGTAAGACTGATCTTGCTTATAGAAATAGGATCTTAATACTTCATTTTCAGAACACTTTAAAACCCAAGCCACAGTTTTTCTTTCAAGGATATGGAAAGCATTCCTCATTCAAATCTGATTATGCTTTTATAAAATATGTACCTCATTTTTATTAGTCATTATCTTCATGCTGGATTCTAATATTCTTTTTGATGTCGATGTGTTCAATGATATAAACTTATATAGAGAAAATTCCTTCCTTCTCAATTTATGAACAAAAATGTTAAAAGCAACATTTTTGATGTGGTAGGAAGACATTTATATGACATACACAGCTACTGCCTTAAACTGGCAAAAATAACAAAAGAAAAAATTGTTATTTATCCTTTAAGTAATGAGTCTCTATTTGCTATAAATCTATAAATATTTTAAATATATTTCCTTCTACTGCAATAAAAATTAAGATAACCCTCTGTTTAACAGCTTATGAAGATGCTAATTTTATAAGGAAATAAAAAAGATTGACTTGCCTCCTGAATGTCTAGTGATAAACTGAATCCTAATTTCCCTCCCTCAAGAACATAAAAATGATGTAAAGTGTATCAAGTATGTAACAAGTTAATATTAAAAATGATTCTTCATATGGTCTTTTGTAATCAATGTAAAAAGAATGTAAAAATGTGTTTTTGCTTGAAGATTTAGTGACTGTCCAAGGAATCACAATTTTTGAGCTTTTATATCCAGAGAACTATACTATGTGAAAATACTATAATGCCTCATATGAAAAAGCACAGCAATAAAATTCCACATGTGGCTGGGCATGGTGGCTCAAGCCTGTAATCCTAGGACTTTGGGAGGCCGAGAGAGGTGGATCACCTGAGGTCAGGAGTTTGAGATCAATCTGACCAACACGGTGAAACCCCGTCTCTACTAAAAATACAAATATTAGCCAGGCGTGGTGGCAGGTGCCTGTAATCCCAGCTACTTGGGAGGCTGAGGCAGGAGGATCGCTTGAACCCGGGAGGTGGAGCTTACAGTGAGCCGAAATTGCACCACTGCACTCCAGCCTGGGCGACAGAGCCAGACTCCGTTTCAAACAAACAAACAAATTATCTCATTGTTTTGACTTTAGATTATTCTCTATATTAAACATTCTTGTTAAATGTAAAGTTTGAAAAATTTAGTGCCTTTGTACTTTATCGTGGAAATTCTCTGATGTTTATTTAGACTTGATTTTTGAATACTTCTTCACATTTATTGCATTTGAAAAATTTCCCTATGGAAGAATTCTCTGCGAATTCTGGTTATTTCTAAGGTTTATATTTTAGATCAAACTCTTTCTATGTCCGTTACATGTATAGTATTTCTCTAGTATGAATTATCTGATCTGAGTAAAATGTGAACTATAGTAAAAGGCAAAAGAGCACACAGCACATAGAAAGCAAATCTGTTTTATTCAATAAGATAAATTAATAATCTGTTTTCTATTTTAAAGAAAGTGTGAGGGATTTTTTTCTAGCTAGTCATCATCCTTTATTTATTTTTATTTATTTTTTTGAGATGGAATTTCACTTTTTTTGCCCAGGCTGGGGTTCAATGGCATAATCTCAGCTCACCGCAATCTCTGCCTCCCGGATTCAAGTGATTCTCCTGCCTCAGCCTCCCAGGTAGCTGGGATTACAGGCATGCACCACCACACCTGGTTAATTTTGTATTTTTAGTAGATAAGGTGTTTCTCCATGTTGGTCAGGCTAGTCTTGAACTCCCGACCTTAGGTAATCCACCCATCTTGGCCTCCCAAAGTGCTGGGATTACAGACATGAGCCACCGTGCTCGGCTGTCATCATCCTTTATATAGGCAGATTAGGGATCCCTGGGTGCTGGAAAAGGGGTGTCATGCCCACTTAGATATCCAAGAAGGTTCTGGTTGGGATTCTTTCATTTAACACAGAAATACTAAGTCGTTAACTTTGTGTGGTTAGTTTTCGAGAATTTTAGCATAATTTAATGACTACAGCATATAGATCTCCGGGCCTCAATTCTATTCAATGAGTTAGACACTCCTTCAAAGTAGACAGACATCATAGCAGGTCATGTCCACAGAATGTGGGATAAGATGCCCAATGGCCTCTTCTACGTAGGGAGGCACTCTCTGGGATTCTGACCAAGATGACAGATCCTAGGACTAACTATAAGGTGGGTGGAATTTCAGTTTATAATAAGTGCCTCCTGTCCCCCAAATATATGGGGGAAATAGAAAGACCATGGTTGGGAAGAGGCTGAAAGAACCCTGGGCCTCATGCATCTTACGATTTCCATGAGAAGGCTGGGGTCTGGGTGTTCTGCAGAATAAAAGGAGTCAAAGAGAGCTGCAGATGGGCCTCAGGCCTCCTACCAAGGAAAGAGGAGACTGGAGCTTCCAGCCAGCCCTTTACAGACCCATCTCCATTACAGTCACATCCCAGTTCTGCCTGTCCCCCTCTATCCCACATCTGGGGGCCCAGAACTGGAGTTATGATAAGCAGCCTGCTTCTCATAACCCTCCTTCTGCGGGTGTCATACACAGACCTGGCAGGGAGCGTGCCTGCCGGTAGTCGAGGGCACTAGTTAAAGACGCTAAGGTCCCCTCCCCACCTTGGGCACCTCGGCCTGGGTAATTGTGCTCTGCTTGGCTGCAGCCGCTGTGGCCGACACCTCCCCAGAGCTCCTGGAGAGTGAGGCAAAGAAAGACTCAGCCAGCACAAAGCAAAGGTTCAGAGGGTTGAGGCTTCAAGGACGCGGAATGGGTGCCTGGGTGGAAAGTGGTCTACAGGTGTGAGTGGCACCGTGGGGCCAGTGCCTGGTTTTGCTGCCCCTGCTTCCTGAAGATTGCAGCTGGAGCCACCTGGGCACAGCATATGATGTGGCACCTGCAGTGGCAGAAGTGACACCCAACTGTGAGGACGCTGCAGGGAGTCGGCACGGAGATGTCTGTCCCCTCTGTCGCAAGGCCCCAGTTCCTGGCCAGCTTTGGCCAAAGTGAGAGGCTGGACTTTGGAGGGTGGGTATGAGTGCATGAGCTCATGTCCAGCCCCCAGTGTGGGCACGACGAGGTGACACCCTCTGACATCACCACTGCCCCCACCCTGCTTTCACACCTGGTGGGCTAATAGGGTGTCCAATGCACGGAGAAGGGCAGTGGGCAGATGTCCCAGCGCTGTGGGGCCGCTGGCTGTCAGGGTCAGGAAGATCGTGGTGGGTCTTCTAGAAGGGTTTGTGGGGCCAGCAGGGGGAAGGGTGCGCTGACCCCAACCTGCAGGGGTACCACGGTCCCAGAGGTGCAGCACCTACAGTCCCCAATCGAGCCGGGCTAAGCGCTGTGCATGCCAACTGCTCTTTACATGAGCCCCGGGCTCCACGCAGTAAGAAGAGAGCAGTGGCCTGGTGGGTGGCTGCCAGGCACCTGCCCCCTTGGGACAGCCAATTCCTAGGGGGACTGAGGCATCCTCATCCCTAGCCTGGCAGCTTTGCAGGAAGGCTGTTGTCTGGTAAGTGGAAGGGGAGGATTTGGGAAGGCCAATGGCACAGCCAACCTGAGTGATTTCCAAGTGAATGAGCTGGGAGTCCGTCTGCCTCTGGCTGAGGGTTGGGGTGGTGTCTGCCTGGACCTTGGGGGCTCCAGGCTGCCAGCTGCCTGTCCAGGCTCTGATTGCCTCCTCCAGACCTCAGATTCCTCAGCTGTCTGAGAGGACTGATGGGCATGACATGGTAGGAGTGTTTCAGGATTGGTCCAGATGATCCCCTGTAATGTCTTATCACTCCCTCCTCTCCCCTCCACTTTTCTGCATCCCAACTCTTTTTTATTTTTTTATATTATTATTATTATTATTTGCCTATTCCGAGTTTGTCATGAGACTTTGTGGAATGTCTCCGGTGGGGATGTAGGAAACGTGAAACCCTTAACCTTGGCTTCAGAGTTCCTTCCAGGCACCCCCACTCCTCTTAGACTTTTTTAAAGCACAGACCTGGCACCATGTCCTGTACCTCAGAGAGCTGCAGAGAACTTCATGTGTTTCCAAAACCAGAACACTTTGTTGCTGACTCCAGATCCTTATCTCACCCCAAAATCCAAATGCCTCGGGGCAGACAGCTTCAGACAGGAGTGAATTTGATGCTTATTCTCTGGGATTGACCCAAGGCTTACATAATGGAGCATGCCTGCCCCTGTGTTTTGCGGGAGTCAACAGTAGTGACCCAGAACTCTGAGCACCATTTCCCACTCAGAGTACAAGGAACACAGCCCTCTCCAGCAGGCCGGCCTGGCTGTGGCCTGATGGACATCAGTCCCAAGGCAAGAGACCCAAGGCAAAGGATGTCTCTTGCCCCCGACTTTCACAATGCAGCCATTTAACTGGGTGTGGCGGCCTCTGTGGGTCCTCCAGCCTTCAGAGTGGGATTGTTACTATGTGCCACCAAGGGAAGCTGAAGCACAGGGCCAGTGGGTGGCAAAGTGAGAGGCTCTGTGATTGGGAACTACCACCTTAGGCCCAGCATGGCCCGTTCAGGACATAACGCCTCTTGGGATCCAACCATGGGCTGTTCTTTCCATGGAGCACTTTAGTTGTGGTCAGCACCCTGTGGGGTTGGGGATGGAGGCACCAGGAGGAGCAAGTGTTCTGGGATCCACAGGGGGAAGGAGGGGATATTCCCCCTTTGCCTCACCCTGGGCACAAAAGGTTTGTTCTCTGATGTGTGCAGGCATCAGTGTCTGTGTGGGTTTGGGTGGGATTGCCTCATTTCTTGACCAATGAAGAACCATTCCTAGGTCTCCTGAGAGGCTTATGGGCACTACATGTACCTGGGAGCTGAGTGGAGTATATGAGGGCTCTGCAGGACTCTCCCCTGCTGCCTCCTCTCCAGTGGGAGCCAGGTCATGTGCCCTTAGTGCCCACTCATGCCCAGGCCCACGCTGCCCTTCACTCAGCAGGCCTTTCTCTGACTCCCCTAGCTCAGCTCTTTTTGGGTCTCTTCAGGCCCTTGTGGGCCATGGGATAGAATCACAGAAGCTGACAACTCTGCTGCCTGCCTCGGCCTGAAGTCAGAGTCCCTCGCGGGCAGGGTGGGTGGCAGGTCAGGGCTCAGCTTTTGGCTGAGTACAGGGTCCTTTTTCCATGCCACACTGATTGCCTCATTTCTTGACTGGGCAGGGCTGGCTTGGGGGCTGCTCTGTGGCCCCCCTAGTCTGTAACTGCACCTGATTGAAGGCAATATTTGTGCAGATGGCTTCACCTGTTTTCACTATCCAGACACTAGAACCAACTGACTTTTGCTCTTGGGCTGGGGTCTTGGGCTGAGGCTGTCATGATCAGGACGTTCTCTGCCATTTGGGGGCTTCGGGCAGCTCCCAGGGCTGAGTAGTCCCCAAAAAACAAGATAGCCAGGACTGGAAGGCTGGAAGTCAGAACAGGAGTACCCCTGACTCTGGGGCTTCCAGAAAGCTGGCCCTGAGCTGTGGCCCGTCCTAAAGACAGGCTCCTCTGAGATCACACCACTGCACTCCAGCCCGGGCGACAGAGTGAGACTCCATCTCAATAAATAAATAAATAAATAAAGGCTCCTGTGGATATTTCAGGGGTCAAAAGTGAGTCCTTCTGGCTGGCAGGATTCTGGTGATCACTGGGCAGGTGGGGCCGGCTTAGGTAGGTCAGGCACAATAGGGCCTGGCAGAGAAGTCAGAGAATGGTGTGGCCAGAATGGACAGCTAGACCTTTGAATCTAGGCCATACATAGGCAGAAAAACAAGTGATGGTGCAGTCAGCTCAGGCAGGTCTAGGTCAGAGCGCCTGCCAGATAGGAACATGCACCCCTGCCCCAGACCCCAATCCCAAAACGCCTGCCTGCACTTAGGTCTTGGCAGAAACACCTGGGGGTGATGATCAGGTGGTGTGTCCCTGGGTCTCAGGCCTCAGTGGCTCCTTAGCAACTGGGCAGTCACTGGTCAGGGGCAGGGGCCCAGAGATCACCTGTGTGCATCTGCCCATGGGTTGTGTTCCCACCCCAGCTTCTCAGCCCTCACGGGGAGACGGCAGGGCTCCCTGCCTGCTCTGTTTCGAGCTCTGACCCACTCACTTGGTAACTCTGATGGCTTCCTCGCCCAAGCCTGGGTCCTCCTCTGTTAAGCCAACCAGCAGCCACACCCTGTGGGCCCACCTGAACCTCTTTACCCCACTGACCAGTGAGACCCAACTGGCCAGTCCTGGTGTCCTACTTGTATACTGAGTAAAACCAGTGTGTTTCCTGTAATGACTGCTATGTGGAGCTTCCATATAAGTGCAGAATACAGAATGTCCTCTACCCCACAGAGCCCCCACCATGGTCCTCCTGGGGCTGGTCATGCCTTGCTCAACTTGGTGTAAATGACTGCTGTTGGCCGGTGCAGTGGCTCACACCTGTAATCCTAGCACTTGGGAGGCCAAGGCGAGTGGATCACCTGAGGTCAGGAGTTCGAGACCAGCCTGGCCAACATGACGAAACCTCATCTCTACTAAAAATATAAAAATTAGGCCGGGTGCAGTGACTCATGCCTGTAAACTCAGCACTTTGGGAGGCCAAACAGGTGGAGGAAGAGGTCAGGAGTTTGAAACCAGTCTGGCCAATACGGTGAAACCCTGTCTCTATTAAAATTACAAAATTAGCCAGGTGTTTTGGCGCACCCCTGTAATCCCAGCTACTCAAGAGGCTGAGGCAGGGTAATTGCTTGAGCTCGGCAGGTGGAGATTGCAGTGAGCCGAGATCACACCACTGCACTCCAGCCTGGGTGACAGAGCAAGACTCTATCTCAAAAAGTAAAAAATAAATAAAAAATAAAAAACAATGGCTGCTGTAGCATGTACTGTTGAAAGCCATCCATCCACATGGCTGCCTGACCCTGAGTCTCTTCCTTTTTGTTGCTGAGGTCTTTTCTGTTCCCCTGCTCTTCACCTGAACTGCTCTTGAAGCCAAGATGAGGGATAAGTAGGGTGGTGCCGACAGGGACCCCTCCTGGGGTAAATCTCAGCTGTGAGGGGGTTGGGCTCACCCCCTCCTGTCATCTCCTCCTCTGAGCGTCATTTCTGCCAGAGGTCATCAAAGTGCAGCCTGTCCCCACCTGCTCTTCTGTCTCCCATGAGCCAAGGATGAATTTTACATTTCCAAATGGTCGAACGAACCAAAAGAAGACTCATACTTGATGTTTTGAAATTGGAGTTTCCAGTGCCTGTAAGGAAAGTTCTACGAGATTGCAGCCTGATGCCTTCAATTCACAGGTTGTCTGCGGAAGGCTGCTGTCATGCTGCAACTGCAGATTTGAGTCACTGCAATCGACATGGGTTGGCAAAGCTGCAAATATTGACCCTTAGCCATTTTGAGGAAGAGGTTTTTAGACCCTGGTTTGAGAATTGTCTGGTGGAACTCTAGGCTCTGGGTCAGATTCTTCCCCTCTCAGGGCTGCTTTGACCTTCACCAGGGTGTCTGTAAAGTGGGGGTGCCATGTGCCTATTGTGCAGGTGTTAAGCCCCAGAGCATCAAATATTGGGGTGCCTGCCTCATGTCACCCACCTCACCTGCAGAGCTCCTAGGATCTGATCCCAACCAGCGGGAGCACTTGGTCTTTGGTAACAGAGACACCATGGAGCTAAGTTGATACCTGCATCGAGATTGTCCCCTGGGGCTCACTCTCTAGGTCAAGGATGGTACAGGGCTGATATCCTGAATCACATTCTGGTGGAGCCTCAGACACTACAGGTGCTGAATGAGCTGCTGGCCTGCTGGGATGGGGGCAGCAGCTGGCAGAAATGGTTGTAGCTGCAGGACATTAAGGCAGCTGTGAGGCTACTGGGAGTCACACCTCAGGTCTCACTCCCAGTACCTGCCCAGATGGAATATTTGTGCCCCAGTGGTTACTATGCAACAGGACCTGACACTGATCAGGGAGCTATGGCTACAGGCTCTCTGCAGCTGGCCACAAAAAAAGAGTCTTCTCCTCCCCTATGCTAATTCACTGGATCCTCTTCTCCCATTCTCACTTCACCACTTCATTGCCTGAAAGCAGACCCAAAATTGCTCCTTGGACTGAAAATAGTCATTTTTTTCAGCCACCTATAGTGGCTACATCTCCTGGAGAACTTTGATTTTCTAGACACAGAGGGAAGGACAGGTTACTGACAGGGCCTGGGTGGAAGATGCTGAAGGGGTCTTGTGGGGAAGGGAGGGAGCAGGGGCCCAGCCTCTTGGGGCCTTTCCCTTAAGAGGCTCCCTCTTCCTCCAATCCCATGCTGCTCCAATCTGTTCTCAGAGTTAGATAGATACAAGCAGCCCTCCTCCAAAGATTGGTCCTTGATTTCATCCCCTATTCACACCCTTTATTGAGATAGGTCTTCTCTTTCTCTGTGTATCAAAGCCTCCCAATACATTTCATATGAAGAGAATGGAGCCAGGCAGTGTGCTGCCCAGGGAATCCTCTAACCCCTGGCCCATGGATAAACCCCATCCCCACCCCCTCTCATGCTGCACTGCCACCAGCATCAGGTTTTGGTATCAGGATGATGCTGGCCTCACTAAATGAGTTAGGGAGGAGTCCCTCTTTGTCAATTGTTTGGAATAGTTTCAGAAGAAATGGTACCAGTTACTCTTTGTACCTCTGGTAGAATTTGGCAGTGAAAACATCTGGTCCTGGGTTTTTTTGGTTAGTAAGCTATTTATTATTGCCTCAGTTTTAGAACTTGTTATTGGTTTACTCAAAGATTCAACTTCTTCAAAAAAATTTCAACAACAACAGATAAATCTAGAATTTAATAACAGATGTACCATAGTTCTTAAAGTATAATTTTTTACTCTCCCCAGTCTGCCATTTTAGTAAAGACAAATCATGGTATGACCAAGTTGCTTTATTATACTTGGCCTGATTATTTGTATGAAGTGCAGCAAGAATAATTATTTTTACATAGGTTTTAAAAATTGGATTTGATGAAACTTTGTTCCATAAAATGAATCTCAGATAAGAATTTTTAAAGCTGAGCCAGCCATGAGTCTATACCCTCAAATATGAGTTGCATAAATTTCTCTTTTGATATCATGGGATAACTTGGGGCTCATGAGCCTGTGAAAAAGCGACATTATTTACTTACCACAGATTAGCAACCCTGTATAGGGACTGTGTAGACAAGGCATAAAGCCAGTTTTCCCAGTGGGCTTTTATTGGCTCTGTAAGTCAAGTTTGATTCCTTAAAGGAAAGCATGTCATTCCAGTCAAAGCCTTGGCAAAATAACTAATTTCTCCAGCAGTGTCCTGTTGTAGAAGAAAACATTCTTTTGCACTTATGCAAATTATATTGCCATAAGTTAAGAATGCTCCCAAATAGTTTCCAAATTCTGGAGAAAACAGATAGCAACAAATGTGCTCCAAATTTTGTTTACAGAAGTATATTTTATTCGATTGCTAAAAACTGTAAATAGCTCAAAATAAAAGTTTTCAGGACTCTGAAAAACAAAACAAAGAATCAGTAATATTTCAGGCAAAGTCAAAAATTACTTTAGTCTTATATTAGTTCACTCCATGCAGTTAACTCCCTTTCTGCTTGATATTCATGAACATTTCAACTCTCCATGAGAGTCCTGAGAGTTTTTTCTTTATTCTATTGCCAAAATTTCCAAAGTTATCAGAAACCTGCATTTAAGAGCACCTATCAATGTCCTAAACATGATTGTAAATCACCTGTCAAAGAGGATTAAAACAAGACAACAATTGTCTGTGGATGATAAAGAAGTCTTAGGACAGCCACTATTAAAGCTACAATTGACAGATTTTGGTTACTTCTGTTGCATATAATGATTTTACATAACAATTATTACTATTAATAACATACACTAAGTCATATTGGAATTATAGGAGTTTTCCATTGTTTTGAATCACATACCAATAACATATTTATACAAATACAGCCCAAGGAAAATCAAACACCATTTCATATTTGACAATGCTTTCTTTCTTTCCTTTTTCTTTTTTTTTTTGAGATAGAGTATCACTCTTTTTGCCCAGACTGGAGTGCAATGCTGCAATCTCTGCTCACTGCAACCTCCGCTTCCTGAGTTCAAGTTATTCTCCTGCCTCAGCCCCCTGAGTAGCTGAGATTACAGGTGCATGCCACCACATCTGGCTAATTTTTTTGTATTTTTAGTAGAGACAGGGTTTCACCATGTTGTCCAGGCTGGTCTCTAACTCCTGATATCAGGTGATCCACCCTACTTGACTTCCCAAAGTGCTGGGATTTCAGGTGTGAGTCATTGCACCCAGCCTGACAATGCTTTCTGACATTTCTTCCTGTATGATTTTTATACCGAATAAAATGTCATTTTTGTACTTTAGAGGACCTAATATCTAAAAGATATTTAGGTAAGAAAAATACATAATTTATAATTTGATTTTTTAAAGGTTTGTCAAATGTCAAATCCCAGTTATCATAAGTCACTCATTAACCAAAATGATAACTCAAAAATTTTAAAAAGGCAAAAACCTTTACTCACGAATAGAGGGAAGACTTCACTTTCCAAACAATCTTTTTTTCCTTTCCTTTTGCTCCAGTTTATTCAAAAGGACAAAATCTTTCATTTTTAAAATATTACATGAAAATCTTGTTCATGAAAGAAAGCTAAATTTCACCATTGCATTAGTGCACTATTGATGTCAAACCTAATTCTTAATAAAACCTTATAGACAAATCTATCTAGTCTTAATCAGTTTGACCATATGGTAAGATTCCTATAACCCTTTTATAACACTTTACAAATTTTGTGAAAGAGCAGATTAGTTCTCTAAGGAAAACCAGTTGTACTTTTATTCCAGTGTTCAATTTATAAAAAAACTGAATACACCTTTAACTTTAGACAATATGTTAACACACAGAATTTCTTTTACAAGATGTAAATTTTTACAAACCTTTCACAACTTGGTTAATCCTTCAGCTCCATTTTATCTAACTTAAAACAATCCTTTAATCCTTTAATTTAGGCCAAAAGTAATCCACATTCCCATGACTTCTTGTAATCTTTTACCAAAAACACATTTTACTTTTTTCACATACCTAGCATGTAAAACTGTTTTTATTTCCCATGATTACTAAAGTGATGTAAACTACAGTACACCATGGTTTCTATTTTTCTGATAAAATATTTGATTTGAGCTCTTATTATTTTTAAACCAATTAATCAAAGTTCCTTCATATTACACACACAACATGTAGAAATACACAGATGGAAGAAGATCAAGTACCTGTAAGATTTTTCATTCATCAGTTTCTTAATTGGATTACCACCCTGGCTTCAAGATGGATCCCTAGGAGAAACAGGGCCAGGAAAGCAAAAACCAAGCAGTTTCTACAGCCTAATAAGTAGACACAGCTGGAAGGCAAAACAGATTTTCCCCCACCTCCCCACAAATTAAGACTGCTATTTTTATACTAGAACCTGGATCCCAAAAAGAGAGAATCGGCCCCTCTCCCATTGGCATCTTACATTTCCATGCCTTCTAGGTGGCCAAGAGCACATATCTCTGACTCAAATGTGCAAAACGCTGAGTATCCCCCATAGCTGCCATTAACCATCCCTAAATATATATTTCCTACCTACTTGTTACATATCTAAATTGTCTCATAATGTGAAGTAATTTCTGATATCGTGGAAAGTAAAAATCATCGGATAATGCAATGCAAAAATGGAACAGAGCCTTAGACTCTGAGAGGGATCTATCTACTTCCAATTCCTGGGGTTTCATGAGGAAAACAGATGTTTTTCCCAAAAAGCCTATTGTGGCACCTTCTCTCTTTTTTCCAAGGACTTCCAGCTGTTGGAGCTTGAATATCTGCAATTAATTAAGCTGACTTTTGGGCCAGGTGTGGTGGCTCATGCTTGTAATCCCAGCACTTTGGGAAGCTGAGGCAGGCAGATCATTGAGGTCAGGAATTCAAGACCAGCCTGGCCAACATGGTGAAACCCCGTCTCTACTAAACATACAAAAATTAGCCACATATGGTAGTGGGTGTCTGTAATCCCTACTACTCAGGAGGCTGAGGCAGGAGAATTGATTGATCCCGGGAGGTGGAAGCTGCAGTGAGCCAAGATTGCACCACTGCATTCCAGCCTGAGTGACAGAGCAAGACTCCGTTGTTTGGACGAACGGAGGCAAGATGGCGCAGTTCCAGGTTCTTCACCATCAACTTTCCCACGCCCGGGAAAGACACAGGTTGACTGCAGCAGGCGCAACCCGACCTCTGACGGAGAAAAACCGGACCTCGCCTAGCCACGCCTACCACCCGGCCCCTGACCCACCTATGTCCCACCCACTGCCCTCCCACTCCCAGGCCAGGACATAAAAGCCGCTCCCTCGGGCGTGCTGCGCAAACTTCCTCAGCCCTCACTCCTGTGGGCACTGCATTAGGAACCTCCCCCGAGAGCTCCACCGGGTGACTCCCTCGGCCTCCCCTGCCGGAGACCGATGGACCTCACCCCTCCCCCACAAAGCTGGCTGACCAAAAAATAAATTTGCAGTTTTGCTCCTTGCCTTGCCTACTCGCTGGTCCTTTAATACTCACCCTGGTGAGCCTAGAAAGCAAATCAGTTTCCTAGAAAGCAAATCAGTTTCCTAGAAAGCAAATCAGTTTCTTAGAAAGCAAATCAGGTGGTGCCGAAACCCGGGAGGAGACCCCTCCTCAGACCTCTAAGGACTGAGGAACCTCCTCCTGCTTCCACACCGCGGATGGACCAGGACCTGGGACCCGCTTCCCTCACTCTCACGGCCTCTCTGGGGTAAGTGCCCTTGTCTCCTCTTTACCTCCCTCAGCCAAAAACCCTGCGCAGGTCTGAGGCCCACTTTTGAGCCATCAAGTGGCTCGGGAGACCCATTCAGGACGGAGACGTCCGCCTGAAGGTAATCTCCACCTTGGCTCCAAGAGCCTCCAGTCTGTCTCTGCTGGTTCCAAAGGACGCTTTGAAGCCAGGCAGAGATCCACTTCCATTTCCATTGTGTCCATTGTGTAAGTAAAGAGGAAACAAATGGGAAATCCCCAGTCCAAATTTCCAAAGAGCACCCCTTTAGGGTGTCTCCTAGCCAATCTAAAAACTCTACAACTCGAACAAGACCTCAAAAGAAAGTGGTTAATATTCCTCTCCACTGTGGCGTGGCCTCAATACAACTAGACAATCAGTCTCGATGGCCACCAGAGGGCACCTTAGACTGCAATGTTCTGATCGACTTCAGCAACTTCTGCCAGCGGCTAGGCAAGTGGTCTGAAATTAGTTACATACAAGGCTTTTAGGCCTTATGCTCTCGTCCCGACCTGCCCTATACTCCTCCTTCTCTCCCCGCTCTCTCCAACCCCTCCCTTCCTGCCCAGACTCCTCCTCCCCCCCCCATCCAGACTCCTCCTTCCTCCTCCTTATCTACTAGTAATCCACTTGGTCCCGTGCCTCCTTCAGGGCCCCCAACTGGCCGCCTTGGGTCCCCTATCGCTGCCCACACCCACTCTAAGTGCCCTGCTGATGCCCCCACTCCTGCCCCACACCCTCCTACAGTGTTAGCGCCTTTGCGAGAGGTAGCTGGGGTGGAGGGGGTAGTCAGAGTACATGTCCCTTTTTCACTGGCTGATCTTTCCAAAATTGAGAAGCGTTTAGGGGATTTCTCAGCTAATCCCACTGTATACATAAAGGAATTTAGATACCTTTGTCAGGCCTATGCCTTAACTTGGCATGACCTCCAGGTTATCCTAACCTCTACCCTAAACCCTGAGGAGCAAGAGCACATCCTAGTGGCCTCCAGGCAGCACGCCAACCAACAACATTTAACTGACACCACCATTCCACTAGGGGAGCAAGCAGTCCCCTCGGCAGACCCAGACTGGGACTACCAAGTAGGCCAGCCTGGGCGCCGTAGGAGAGACATCATGGTCCAGTGCCTGTTGGCTGGTATGCAAATGGCTTCAAACAAAGCCGTAAATTTTAACAAATTAAAAGAAATTTCTCAAAATCCGGAAGAAAATCCAGCCACATTCCTAAATAGGCTAACTGAGACTCTAACCCAATATACCCGGCTAGATCCAGCCTCCCCCACAGGGGCCACCACTTTGGCATCTCATTTCATTTCCCAATCAGCTCCTGATATTCGCAAAAAACTCCAAAAGGTGGAAAATGGTCCCGAGACACCAATACAAGACCTAGTTAAACTAGCCTTTAAGGTCTATAACTCCAGAGAGGAAACGGCTGAGGCACAGCGGCAGTCTCGCCTCAAACAGAAGGTACAGCTCCTAGCGGTGGCTTTACAGCCCAGTCGTAACCCCAAACCAGAGAGCACACACCCCGCAGACTTCAAGGCTACAAGAGGAGCCTGCTATAAATGCGGCGAGGCAGGACACTATGCCAACAGGTGTCCACAAGGCCCCCGAGCCCCAACGCAGCCTTGCTATAAGTGCAAGGTGTCAGGACACTGGGCCAGCGAATGTCCTAACCCTCGTCCACCAGCAACCCCCTGCCCTGCTTGCCAAGAGGAAGGACACTGGAAGTCTGATTGCCCCACCCTGAGAACAGGTGCCACGTCTCAACGTGACCCCCTTTCCCAGGATCCTGGGAGCTCCTTCCAGCTCCTACATCTGGACGATGATAACTGAAGGTGCTGAGACTCGGGGACCCCCATCACCCTCGCCGAGCCATGGGTAACTCTCCTGGTAGCGGGTAAGACAATTAATTTTTTGATCGACAGCGGGGCTACCTATTCTGTTTTGCCATCCTTCTCTGGACCTAGCCTTCCATCTAATATCTCCATAGTAGGAGTAAACAGAAAGCCATCCACTCCGCGAAAAACTCCCCTCCTTAATTGCTGCCTGGCCAACAACTACTTTGCGCACTCGTTCCTCATTATACCCTCATGCCCTACTCCCTTATTAGGCCGAGACATCTTGAGCACCTTAAAGGCCTCCATATCCATTCCCACCAACTCATCTACTCCCCTTCAATCCCCTCACGACCTGTTGTTCATGCTTTGTGCATGCGCACACGTTCCTCCTATGCCACCCCCACCCCCGATCTTCCCAAATTTTGTACACCCTCAAGTGTGGGACACTTCCATCCCAGTCATAGCGGCCCACCACCCACCAGTTCTTGTCAAGCTCAAAGACCCCACTCGTTTCCCAAACCGCCCCCAATTCTCTCTCTCTCTGACACATCTACAAGGTTTAAAGCCAATTATCACATGGCTACTTAGCCAACATATTCTTGTCCGCACTCCCATCCCCCCTGTAATACTCCAATACTTCCAGTCAAAAAGGCAGACGAAACGTGTAGGTTAGTACAGGATCTTCGGCTAGTCAATGTGGTTATCCGTCCAACACACCCTGTAGTTCCCAACCCTTACACCCTTCTGTCCCATATCCCCACCAATTCTACTTATTTCACTGTGCTAGACCTTAAGGATGCTTTCTTTACCATCCCCCTACACACAGACTGTCAGTTCCTTTTTGCTTTCACATGGGAAGACCCAGACACACACACGTCCACTCAACTGACGTGGACAGTCCTCCCACAAGGGTTCCGGAACAGCCCCCACTTCTTCGGTCAGGCCTTAGCAAGAGACCTGGCTTCCTGCCCCCTCACTAATAGCAAAGTTCTGCAGTATGTAGATGATCTCCTAATCTGTAGCCCTACCAAACAAGAGCCTCTTCTAGACACTGCAACTCTCCTCAACAATTTAGGCTCACTAGGTTATGGGGTATCTAAACACAAGGCCCAAATTTCTCGCCAAACCGTCACATACTTGGGAACTGAAATCACCCCAACAACCCGGTCACTAACTACCGACCGTGTGGCCCTAATACAAAACCTTCTTCCCCCTCAAGATGCAAAAGAAGTTCAATCCTTCCTAGGTCTAATAGGCTTTTTCAGACATTGGATCCCCAACTTTGGAATCTTAGCCAAACCTTTATATGCCGCAGTTAAAGAAACCCCACATGGGCCTTGTCCAACCCCAAGTTAATCTCGACTCATTTCACCCACTTAAAAGCTTGCCTTCTCTCACAACCCACTCTCTCACTGCCTGATTTCCAGCATCCCTTCCAACTCTTTACAGATGAAAGGCAGAAAGTGACAGTTGGTCTCTTAGACCAGCCTGTCGGCAGCACCCACCGCCCTGTGGCCTATGTATCCAAACAACTAGGCCCAACTGTACAAGGCTGGCAACCCTGTCTGCGTGCATTGGCAGTGGCAGCCTGCCTGACCCAGGAAGCTAAAAAGCTCATTAGAGGCAGTAATGTAACAGTCCTCTCCACACACCGTCTTCAGGATCTCATCTCTCATAAAAGTATTAGCCACTTAACTCCATCCCTGCTCCAACTTTTCCGTCTCTTATTCATAGAAGACCTCACTGTTACTTTAGAAGTTTGCTCCTCTCTAAATCCAGCCACTTTACTGCCAGACCCTCTTAAACCACCTCATACTAAACATTCTTGTCCTGAAGTCCTGGAGGCTCAACCCCCCAGCCACCTACACTTGCATGACCGGCCCCTTCAGAATGCACAACTAACCCTATTTGTGGATGGCAGCTCCTTTATCAACCCTCAAGGAAAGAGACAGGCAGGATATGCAGTAGTTACCTCCTCCACAGTTTTAGAGGACTATCCCACCACAGGAGAAATCGCTAACATTGTTGCTTCAATACTCACTGAACATATTATCCCTAGGTTTGGCCTCCCGGTCACCCTTCAGTCCGACAATGGTCCAGCATTCATCTCCAAGGTAGTCCAACCGGTGGCAGCCCTCCTACACATCACCTGGAAACTCCACATCCCTTATAGACCTCAGTCTTCTGGTAAGGTAGAAAAGGCTAACGGACTCATCAAACAACAGCTCACCAAACTCTCCCTCGAGACTCGACAATCGTGGGTAACTCTCCTTCCTTTAGCCCCAACCTGGCTGCGAGCAGCCCCATGGAGTTCAACAGGCCTCAGTCCGTTTGAATGAGTTTACGGCTGGCCCCTCACCCTCTAGCAGTTACCTACCCTTTCTTCCCGGCTGGCAACTTATCTTCCATACCTCACCCTCTTGAGACAACTCCTGAGACAACATGCAGAACTAGCACACCCCCCTCCAACAGACACCTATAGCCCACATCTCTCTCTCAGCCCAGGAGACCAAGTATACTTAAAAGATATCCAAGCCAAAGATCTTCAACCCAGGTGGAAAGGTCCCTATACCATCCTCCTATCCACATACACAGCAGCCAAACTTCTAGGACATATGCACTGGGTCCATATATCACAATTAGAAAAGGCCCCCACAAAAGACAATCAGTGGACATCTACTAGACTTACCCTTACCCGTCTCAAATTCACCAAACTCTCCCAACCACCACATGTTCCCTAACCTCTTACGCTTATCCCGATTTCTCGCCATACTCTATATAAACATAACAGAATTCCAATATCTTACCCAAAATCCCTACTTGCCTCCAGATAATAGCCCATCACAGTGGTTTTCCCGCTTACCTTTATAGATGGCAAGGTGTACTCTGTGATTACACTGAAGATGAAGTTCTATTTCATACTTATATTACTATCTTTTTCTTGCATTTCAATCTCTATTACTAACCCAACTTTCATATGGAGATTCTCTATAGTTGAAACCTGGTCACACAAAAATAAACAGCACTCACAGCTACAAGGCACTGCTGACTGCCCCCCTTCAGGCTGCCAACCCCATCTTACTATAAATTTCACCCTATCGTGTTGCAGTGCGGCTGGAGCTAAGGCTCTCTGCTTCCTGCATGATCAGACACATTATAATTGTAAGACTTACTGGAAACAAAAGAACCTAGGATGCCCTTATATTTATTGTAAGATCCATTATCCAACCTTGAGACAGGAGAAACCCACTGCTCTCTTTGCCGTTGCGAATCAACGAACCCCCCTTCAATACCAATTAAATATCAAAGACACATGGGACCACCAATGGGCAGACGGAGTCAAAGGTGGACTCTACACAGGCTACACAATTCTTAGTTCATTTCCCATGGCTACTCTCCTAATAAAAAGAACACTTGTCCAGCAAAGATCCCTTCCTCAAAACATACAAGTCCTACAGAATTTAACCTTAGCCATACAATCACAAGAACCGGCCTTACAAGATCAATTACACTCCTCCAATAAAGACCCCTTCTCATGGTTAAAACTAGTCCATCAAGGGTTAAACCTAACACAGGCAGCCAACATAACAAATCTCTCCCACTGTTTTCTCTGTGAGGCCCTTGAAAGAGCCCCCTTAGTGGCAGTCCCTTTACCTACTGCTTTCAAGGCTACAACTAACTCTACAAGCGCCTCCCAAAAACCGTTCTTACTCCAAGTCCCACTATACCAAAACCCAGAAAGTCCAATCCTTCCTTTCTGCTACCCTACTCCAAACACCTCCTGGTGTAATTATACCCAGCCACCCGCTAAGACCTAGACGGCTCCCATCGGAGGTTATTTGTGGTGCAACAAAATCCTCTTCAAGGTCCTTAATCACACATCCATTGGTCAATCCCTCTGTGTCCCAGTGTCCCTAGTACCTAGTTTAACGTTATATAGCAAAGCAGAATAGCTGAACTTGTCATACAATTTAACCCTCCTCCTAATGACCTCCAAAAACGGGCTGTTTTCCTTCCCCTAGTCATCGGAGTCTCCCTGGCCTCCTCCCTGGTGGCATCAGGGCTTGAAACTGGGGCACTTGCCTACTCGGTACAGTCTACCCGATCTCTAACAGCTCAAATTCGAGAGGCCATAGAGGCTTCAGCTGAAAGCCTGGCCTCTCTACAGCGTCAAATTACCTCAGTGGCCCAAGTAGCAGCACAAAATAGGCGAGCATTAGATTTACTTACTGCTGAAAAAGGAGGAACATGCCTCTTCTTAGGAGAAGAATGCTGCTATTACATAAACGAGTCAGGCGTAGTAGACACTAACATTCAAACCCTAAACAGGATTAAAGCAGAATTAAAAACCTACAATACCCCCTTTACCCCCAGACCACCGGTATGGCTGCTGCCCATAATACAGCAGATGCTCCCATTCCTAATTCCCATACTAATCCTCTGTTTTGTCTTATGTCTCGCTCCTGTTTTAATCAAATTTCTCCAAGCCAAAGTTCAAGAGATCACGCGCGTCACCTTCAACCAGATGCTTCTTCATCCGTACGTCCAAATACCAACCATAGACCCCAACCTTAATGACGTCCCTTAACAGCAGGAAGTAGCCAGACAGACCACGGCACCCCTTATCACTGTTATCAATAAAAGGTTGGACTGTTTGGATGAACGGAGGCAAGATGGCGCGGTTCCGGGTTCTTCACCGTCAACTTTCCCGTGCCTGGGAAAGACACGGGTTGACTGTGCAGGTGCAACCCGACCTCCGTCGGAGAAAAACCGGAACCCGCCTAGCCACGCCTACCGCCCGGCCCCGACCCGCCTATGTCCCGCCCACTGCCCTCCCACCCCCAGGCCCAGGACATAAAAGCCGCTCCCAGCAGGTGTGTGTGTGAACTTCCTCAGCCCCCACTCCTGTCGGGACTGCATTAGGAAGCTCGCCAGAGAGCTCCACCTGGTGACTCCCTCAGCCTCCCCTGCTGGAGACCGATGGACCTCACCCCTCCCCTACAAAGCTGGCTGACCAAAAAATAAATTTGCACTTTTGCTCCTTGCCTTGCCAACTTGCTGGTCCTTTAATACTCGCCCTGGTGAGCCTAGAAAGCAAATCAGTTTCCTAGAAAGCAAATCATCTGTCTCAAAATAAATAAGTAAATAAAACAATAATAATTAAGCCAGCTTTTAACCATGATGTCCTTTTTAAAAACATTTTTTTAATTCTCACATTGCTTGACTTTAGCCATGCCAAATTGCCAATATTTATGACTTTTGAACTTCACTAACATAACGTCCCAGTTCAAACCAATAAGCTTTTGTTTTGTTTTGTTTTGTTTTGTCTTGAGATGGAGTCTCCCTCTGTCACCCAGGCTGGAGGGCAGTGGCCAAACTTGGCTCACTGCAACCTCCACCTCCTGAAACCAATAAGCTTTAACTGAGGTTATGAATCTAACCACGAGTGTACAAGGTATTTTCAAAAAGGTGCCAAGCAGTTTTTACAAAATCTAGAATCTTCAAAGGTAGCTCAGAGAAAGGAAAATCCAAAATGGTTTATGGAGGGGAGGAGAATAAACAAATGTTCACACAGATGTCAAATCAGAAAGGACTCATTTCCTACACCAGAAATTGAACTCTGAATGCCGGTTGCCACTGTGAGACAGCAAAGCCCAACTACTGAGCTACAGCACTGAGCAGTCTCCAATGGAGTCTCCCAGAAGAAGCCTACAGCAGCCAATTTTGAGCTTGCAAAGGTTTTTAATGGCTCAAGATCATTTTTAGAGTTAAGAAAAACATAAATTTCAAATTTTCTGTATGGTGATGGTAGAAACCAAGAGAAAATACTGCCACACAGCTACAAGTTCAAGCTCCCAAGAACATAAAACAAGGGGGAAACTTGATCCATTATTTTGTTGTTGTTGTTTGTTTCAGGGATTTCTTTTTTGTTTCTTTCTTTCTTTCTTTTTTGAGATGGAGTCTTGCTCTGCCTCCCAGGCTTGAGTGCAATAGCACGATCTTGGCTCACTGCAACCTCTTTCTCCCAGGTTCAAGCAATTCTCCTGCCTCAGCCTCCCAAGTAGCTGGTGTTTGGACGAGGGGAGGCAAGATGGCGCAGTTCCGGGTTCTTCACCGTCAACTTTCCCGTGCCTGGGAAAGACACCGGTCGACTGCGCAGGCGCAACCCGACCTCCGACGGAGGGAAACCGGAACCCGCCTAGCCACGCCTACCACCCCGCCCCTGACCCGCCTATGTCCCGCCCACTGCCCTCCCACTCCCGGGCCCAGGACATAAAAGCCGCTCCTGGCCGGCGCAGGGTGCGAACTTCCTCGGCCCCTCCTCGTCTATACGGGACCCACGGGACCGGGAACCTCGTCCGAGAGCGAACACCAGAGCGAACTTCCTGGGCCCCCCCTCCTGCGCGGGACCCAGGAACCTCCTCCGAGAATGCCGGAGTGAGCTTCCTTGGCCCCTCCTCCTGCGTGGGACCCAGGGACCTTGCCGGAGAGCGCCAGAGCGAGCTTCCTTGGCCCCTGCTCCTGTGCGGACCTAGGAACCTCGCCGGAGAACGCTGGGGCGACTTCGTTGGCCTCCACCGCCGGAGGCCGGTGAACCTCGCCCCTCCCTCACATTTGGTTTGTAAATAAAGGTTTTTTTTGCCTTGCCTACTTGTCTTTTCTCTGGCATTTGCTCTGGGGGTCGCATTAAAGCAAATCAGCTGGGACTACAGGCGCGCTGGGCCACGCCTGGATAATTTTTGTATTTTTAGTACAGACGGGGTTTTACCACATTTACCAGGCCTGTCTTGAACTCCTGAACTAGTGACCTGCCTGCCTCGGCCTCCCAAAGTGCTGGGATTACAGGTGTGAGCCACCGCACATGGACAGGAATTACAATTTGAGATGAGATTTGGGTGGAGCCACAGAGTCACACCATATGACTGCAAAGGATCCGCAGCAAGAAAGGTCATAAAATCCTAAATTTTAAAATGGTTGTTATTATTTCAATTTATGAATAAATATTGTATATCATTTATAAATGCATGTCACGTTATACACAAGGTTAAATGCAAATATCCTCTGAAGTTGGCCTGGTTCAGATCAAGGAAGAAGCCCTGCCTGTAAATGCTGCAGCCTAGGCTGTTACTTTTGCTGGATTCAGCCCAGAGTCTGATATATTACCTCATTCAGGCATGAAAGGTGGGGCCTGAAATCTTATCCAATCAGAGCTGCAGACTAGAAACTATCCAATCAGGCATGCAGCTGTAGAGAACAGGCTGCTTCCATAAGTTTGCGGGTCCTTGTGTTTCTCTGCGTCCAGAGCTGCAGTTCTTCTCTTCACTGCTCTGTGTCCTCTGCTCCTAGAGGTCAAATCTATGTGTCCTTGTGTCCTGCAGGTATCCGCAAATTTGTGACTGAAAGACTGGGACCCCCTGGCAGCCGAGAAATGGTGAGTGCTGGGTCTGTCATCCTGAGAGAGGGGTGGAGGCTGGTTGGAACTGGCTGAAAGTGGCTGTGGCAGGACCCAAACTTTCTCGCAGTCAGCTCCAGAGTCTGAGGACCCAAATCCTCTTTGGCCCAGCTCGGCTTTCAGTCCCCTCAAGCCACAAGATGGTGCCTGGGCCAGCGGCTGGGACACTGGGAGTTGAGTCTTTTTCCTCTGCTGTGTCTTTGCCCTGTACTGGAGGCCTCTCTGGTTTGCTCTGCACTCCCAGCTCCTCATCTCACCCAGATTTTGCGGGGATGGGAAAGTTATTAGGGGAGAATCCTGACTCAGGGTACAGGATTCATGAGTGGAAAGAGCTGTGGTCCTGGGTTCCCTAGTTCCTCATTTTTCCTTTTAAAGATGTATGAGAGTCACTGTAAAAATGAGAATCTGATCAACGTGTGATTCAAGAATAGCGCCCAGCTATGGTTTGTGGGTTGTGATCCATGGGAGAGACTTGAAGAAAGTCTGTTATAAGTTGCACGATGAAGCAAACCAGATTTAGTTATTGTTTGGTAGAGTTATGTAGTTTCCTTATTTGTAAGATCCCGGTGAACATTTCTTGGTTATGTCATCAGAGATTAATTGGCAGTCTGTGGTTGCCTACGCCTGAATATTTTCTTCAAGATAGTAATTTTTGTTTGTTTGTTTGTTTGAGAGGGAGTCTCGCTCTGTCCTCCAAGCTGGAGTTCAGTGGTGCGATCTCACCTCATTACAACCTCCGCCTCCCAGGTTCAAGTGATTGTCCTGCTTCAGCCTCCTGAGTACCTGGGATTACAGGTGCGTGCCACCACGCCCAGCTAATTTGTGTATTTTTAGTAGAGATGGGATTTCACCATGTTGGACAGGTTGGTCTCCAACTTTTGGCCTCAGGTGATCTGCCTGCCTCAGCCTCCCAATGGGCTGGGGTTACAGTTGTGAGCCACCACATACCCAGCTGAATTTTTGTTTTACCTTTTATTTTAGGTTCAAGGATACATGCAGATTTGTTATATAGGTAAAATCATATCATGAAGTTTTTGTGTAGAGATTATTTTATCACTCAGATACTAGGCATAGTACCCAACAGATTTGTTTTCTGATTTTCTTCATCCTCCAACCCTCCACCCTGAACTGAACCTCAGTGTCTGTTGTTCTCTTATTTGTGTCCACATGTTCTCATTATTTCACTCCCACTTAAAAGTGACAACATACAGTTTTTGATTTTCTGTTCCTGCACTAGTTTTCTAAAAATAACAGTCTCCAGCTCCATCGACATTGCTGCAAAGGACATGATGTTGTTCTTTCTTATAGCCACATCGTGTTTCATGGTGTTTACATAGCACGTTTTCTTTATCCAGTCTACCATTGAAGACATACAGGTTTATTTCTTGATTTTGCTATTGTGAATCGTGCTGCAATTAACATATGCGTGCATGGATCTTCATGGTAGAATAACTTACATTCATTGGGTATATTCCCATTGTGGGATTGGGAGTGGTAATTCTGTTTTCAGGTTTTGGAAAACATGCCAAGCTGCTTTTCTCAATGGTTAAACAAATTTATACTCCCGTTAGCAGAGTATAAGCATTCAGTTTCTCCATAACCTCATAAGCATCTGTTGTTTTTTTTTGACTTTTTAGTCCAATTGTTTTTATTTGAATTATTTCTTTTTTCTCCATTAGTCTAGTGTTTTATCTGTCTTCTTGGTTTTACATAGAATCAACTTCTGGTTTCGTTGAACTTTTTTTTTTTTTTTTTTCGAGACAGAGTTTTGCTCTTCTGCCCAGGCTGGAGTGCAGTGGCACGATCTTGGCTCACTCCAACCTCCGCCTTGCATTTTCAAGCGATTCTCCTGCCTCAGCCTCCCAAGTAGCTGGAATTCAAGCAATTCTCCTGCCTCAGCCTCCCAAGTAGCTGGAATTAAACTCCTGACCTCATGATCTGCCTGCCTTGGCCACCCAAAGTGCTGGGATTACAGGAGTGAGCCACAGTGCATGGCCCGTTGAAATTTTTATATTTCAGCTCTGATTTTGGTTGTTTCTTGACTTTTGTGAGCTTTGAAGTTGGTTTGCTCTTACTTTTGAAATTAACATTAGATTTTTAAATTGAGATCTTTCTAACTTTTTGATGTGGATGTTCAGTTATATACATTTTTTTCTTAACACATTATATAACACATTATATACATATATATATATAAAACACATTGTATACATTTTTTTTCTTAACACATCTTAACACATACCTCTAACTGAGATTCTGGTATGTTGTATTTTGGCTCTAATTAGTTTCAAAAATTTTATTTCTGCCTTAACTTCATTATTTACAAAATAGCCATTTGGAAGCTGATTATTCAATCTTTATGTAATTGCATCATTTCGTATGTTTTTTGTATTGAATTATTATTCTGTACATTTTCTTTTTTTTTTTTTTTTTGAGATGGAGTCTTGCTCTGTCACCCAGGCTGGAGTGCAGCAGCATGATCTCAGCTCCCTGCAAGCTCCGCCTCCCGGGTTCACGCTCCTGCCTCAGCCTCCTGAGTAGCTGGGACTGCAGACGCCACCACCACGCCCAGCTAATTTTTTGTATTTTTAGTAGAGACGGGGTTTCCCGTGGTCTTGATCTCCTGACCTTGTGATCCGCCCGCCTAGGCCTCCCAAAGTGCTAGGATTACAGGTGTGAGCCACTGTGCCTGGCCTATACATTTTCTTTTTAAAATTAATGATAGAGAAACATAAGAAGAAATACAAATACTCTGCTCTTAATCTAAATGCTAACAATTATTCAACGCTTAGTACCAACTCCCAGGGTGCTATGAAAATTAAATCACAAAATATGTTATTCCCAGCACAGTGTTCTGTGACATGCTCCTGAGCACATAGTACCTACTTAATAAACATTGTATTAGTACTAATACATGTATTAGTACATGTACTAATAACTTGGTTTCCCAAGTACAGATTTACTCAGACATTACTGTCTTCTGTTGTCCCTGTAAACTTAAAAAAGCCAACAAAATATAGTATTTCAGGGTGGAAATTAGTTGTCTTTATTTGTACCAGAAGTATTTGTATTGGGACAAATGTGATGTGTGTAAGGGACTCTTTGCTGTGCCTGCTTTCTCTTGCTAATGCTAATAATGTGTCTGGGAAAGCGCAATCAGCATTTACTGGGGACTTGTTGGAAAAGCCCATTCCTGGACCCTTTTGGATCCTGCAGAATCACATTGCATAAACAGGGCCAAGATTACCAACTGATTTGTAAACTTGAGGGGTTCAAGATACATTCAGGAGAGTTTCGTTCAACCTTTGCATCAAAGAAAGGCTGCACCGCAAAGAAAACTGCACTGCAGTTTGGTAGGAAGAGGTCAGTGCGGTTCATGCTCCCATTACTGTAAAGAAAATTGCTGGTGTCTGATAGGGGAGGGCAGGGAGAAAGAAACTTATATTTTAATAGTTATGGAGAAGCTCGTTGTTCTCTCATTGCTGTTAAATCTTTTCAGTTATAAAC